>NW_023994541.1:0-302796 GCF_015586225.1 Lucilia sericata | reverse complement strand
TTTAATTCAATGTTCTCGTTATTTCTGCAAACCCCACCTCCCCAATTAAAACGGAAGACGATGAATATAGTATGTAAGAGAATACATATTTTGGAGCTTAGTATTACATTTTTTTTTTTAGTTTCAAATGTGAGTTCAAAAATAAGGAAGTATTTTCACATTTCGGTTTAATACCTCTTACAACACTGTGCCTCTTTATATTCCTAGAATTAAAGAAAAAATAGTAAAGAAAAGTTTTTTTGTATCTATGCCAACAAAAACACTTTAATTGGAACTCCAAAAAACGAGGCGTTAAGTTAAACAAATCAGTTAAGAATTTCCAAGTTCTCAATTTACACTTAATCGGTTAACAACGAATTCTAATTTAACGCGGTAAAAAAGTAAATGAAATTTCATTTCAATATAATTTTTAATTTTCATTAAAAATATATATTTGAAATAAGTATTCACTAAAACGGTTATAAGCGGATTTGGATTATATTTATGGTTGGTTAAATAAATAACAAATAAAATAGTTTAATGACTTTAATGTTGAGATTAAAAGAAATACGAAATTAGAATTCGTATGTTATAGAGCAAAAAGTGAAATTTTTTAACATTTCCTTAAAAGAAATATACAAATTTTAAAACACAGCATTTTTTCATTTTTTTACTTAATAATCATTATTTATTTTAACTAAATAATTCGTCGTCAACAATCCTTTCCAATTCCAAAATTAAAAAAAAAAATTATTTAAAGTGAATTTATATAAAAGATATTTTAGCAATAGAATTTTAAATAACCTTAAGTGATTCAAATATGTTTTAATAAAAATGTTCCCGACATTTTATCTAACAATAGTGTATATAAAAAATTAGTAAAATAAATCAATTTTCTAAATACAAATTTTACAAATTGATAATTACATAGATCAACAAAATTTGAAAAAAGACGAAACCCTGAGACCAAGTTCTGAATTCGAATCGGAATGGTTAACATCGGTCCATTATTTCACCTAGAGCCATACAACTGAAACCCCCAAATAGAGCTTGTAAGCTCATAATTAGTTTTAATATACTCGTAACTCGTCAAAAAGTTGCCCAACCAAGTTCTATACTAGCCTTGATGTCCTGATGAATTTTGTAATGATAGGTTCTCATTTGACCCTAACCCCCATACAAAGCCCCCCTTTAAAATATGACTTAAAAGTTCACAATTTGCATAAAAAGACTAATGTCGCGATAAAATTCAGCATAAATACATTTTATGTAACCGTAAATCTACAAACTAAATTGTATGAGGATCGGTTCATATTTCCCCAAGTCCCATATAAAGCCTGTTTCAGAAAATTAATTTTTCAACAATAAACGGCAAGGTACAATTCAACTTAAATATTTTCAAAAATATGTAAAATGTTATAGGCCCAAAGTACATACTTTATAGGGTCGCAAAACTAAATTGTAAAAATTATAAAGGGAATGACGAACCTATAAGTATGTATATACATGTATATACCCATCACACGAAACCCTGCCGCATTATGTGTTATAGTTCCAGAGTTTAGGAATAAAGAACATTACATATTTTATAAGTAAAGAGTAGCTGAGTCCGCTTCGCCCACAGACTGAAATTCAAAAATCGGACTACGTTACGATATTGTCAACACAACAATTTATCATCAGGGAAATCAAAATATGCAAATGCAACACTGTTCTGTTAATAAAAAAAAATGTTTTTTAGGTCAATTCGGTTAAAAAAATTCTAAAATGCTTTTATTCGATATTTTTACTAAAATTATGTTAATAATTTTCATATAAAGTCATACTATGCTATATTATGCCGATTTATTGAAAATTTTTTAACATTGTTGTAATGGACAATCCTCTCTATAAGATAATGTAAAAAAATGCAAAATTGTAAAGCAAATATATTTAAACAAGTAAGAGTGCTATATTCGGCTGTGCCGAATCTTATATACCCTTTACCATAGTGACAATATCATTATTATTGCAATAGCAAAACAAAATGAACAACGCGCTAAACGAAATAACCACACAAAAACCAAATACACAAGGCAGTAAAACCAACAGCATCCAAACATACGAAACGAAATACACAAAATCAAAATACACAATGCAATGAAACCAACAGGCATCCTAACATACGAAACTGAATGCACCAAGAAACAAAAACAATATACACAAAGAAATGAAACACACAGGCATCCAAACATACGAAACGAAATATTCAAAAAAAAAAAAAAAAAACAATATACACAACGCAATGAAACCAACAGACACCCAAACATACGAAACTGAAAACTGAAACAAAAAAAATACGCAAGGCAATGAAACACACAGCCATCCAAACATATGTTATAGATGTCAATTTTTCTTAGAAATGTAAATTTTGTGAAAAATTTGTTATAAATGAATATAAACAATACAAACGGGTTGAAAAAAATTCAATATGTTTGTGTAAATATCAATTTTTTTTTTTTTTGTACAAACAAACAGCAAGCATTTGTACAAACACGAAACACCCTCATACACTACATAACAGGCTTGCACAAACATAAAATATTGGTATGTTTGTCAAGCCGCTTGTGTAGTCTATTTGGGCCTTAAGCAGCGTTGTTGTTGCTTATACATATCAAAGCTTATGTATATCAAAGCATGAAAAAAACTGTCTTTTTATGAAATAGAGGTTGTCTCGGATTTTTGCTCATATCTCCGGTATTTAATGGCCGATTTTGCTGATTCTTAATAGCGATATTCTCGAAAGCATGTCTAACAGAATTATTGAAGATTCGGATCTCGCCGATATCTGGGATCCTCTAAAAACTGATTTCAACAAACACACACAGACAGACAGACAGACGGACATAGCTTAATCAACTCCCCTACCTATAAGGATCCAGAATATATATTATACTCTATGGGGTCGGAAAATTATATTATAGAAATTACAAACGGAATGACAAACTTATATATACCCTTCTCACGAAGGTGAAGGGTATACAAAGTGATATTCATCGCGTTTGGTGCGGGAACTTTTTTCATGATCGCGAAAAAATAATGTCATATTCCGTAACATATTTTCAAACTCTACAAGGTTATGCTATGTAGTATTTAAACAATTCTAGACTTTAGATCATGGATTAGTTTATTAACTAGCCTATGGACTGGTGTATCGACTAATCTATTACTTTTTTGAAATATAATATTCACTCTTTTAGAACAAAAACTACTAAATGTATCCGACAGCAGATCAACCAAGAATGATGAATTAAAAGGAATTCGATACTTTTTATAAATCTAGTCGATAAGTTGATAAAATTTGTACAAAATATGCATTTTTATACCCTCCACCTCTATCAGTGGTGATAGAGGGTATATCCGTAAATTTTTTCATTCCGTGTATTACTGACTGAGAAATATTTATCTGAGACCCAACAAGGTACATACATACATTCATATTATTTTTTAAAGATATTGGGATGAAATTCATCATGAATGTGTCTAAAGTCTATATAAATCACCCAGCGAAATTATTTCCGGATCGGTTCATAATCGGTCATAGCCCCAGTAAGGTTCATTTAAGATATCTACATAAAATTCAACAGCAATATGTTTTGCATATATGTACATCACTCTGGCATTTTTTTCCAGATTGGTCCATAATTGGTCATAGCTGCCATATAAGGTATACTTCTGAAAATTACTTTAAATCTCATATTTCATTAAAAAAAAAATATATCGGCATATTTTTTGTATATATAAATCATTTTGGTTATAGTTTTCATATAAGAACCACTTCCGAAAGTCATATGTCACACATATGTCATAAATATATAATGATATCCGGATATAATTCGACATGAGTATTACAAAATAATCTCTAAAGATATCTCGAAAAAGAAAGAAGATATGTCAGATGTTAAGCCTTTATTAAATTTGACAGAATGGACTTTCAGATGGCATACAAGAATTTATAAATAAAGTGGTCTTGACGCTGTTATAAAGTGGTCTTGACGCTGTTATAAGATGGAGATTTTAAAAAAATACCTTTTTTAATTAGGTATATATAAGCGAATATTTTCATTTTCAATATAAACTCTAGCTGGAGGTTAGGTTTAGTTACAAATGTCACTTGAAAATATTGTGAAACAAAGTAAATAACACAATAATAAATAATATTTTTTCGATGATTATTTTGTTTGTATTAAATAATATTTTACATTTTTATTTCTATAACAACTTCAAACATCTTAAGATTTGCCTTTTTTACAAGAAATTTTCTTAGACATAAAAAAATGAATACAAAAATGAAAAAAAATTGTAGTCGTGATAACTATTCGAAAACAAAATAATGTATTCGAATATGCAATATGCATGCAAGAACCAATAACAAAATTATGAATCTGAAATATTTAATCAATTTTTATGCTTTCTAAATCCTTTGTAGGTAAAATTGTTTGTGGTAACGATGTAAATTTATTTTACAATTGGCAACAACCGAAGCACAACATACATTTTAGGGTTATATTATTTGTAAATCTATAAAATACATATTTATTAATAAATAAACAACATAAATGGATTGTTGATTTCGAAACTGGGGGTTGGGGAGGCGAGCGACAGTATGGGCCACAAGTATGTATGCAAAATACATGGGGTTGGGAATATTGTGGTGACAGACCGTGTAATGCGTGTTTGTGAAACATAAACACAGTCAGGTTGAAAGTAAAAAATCTGAAGTTTCATAATTGTTTATATACATATTTTGCTTAGAATTCAATCGAATATTTATGAGAAACAATTATTACAAGAATTTACATAGATTAAAAGGGCTTTAAAACTATGGTGACCGGAAATATTTACATAGCAAAGTTTGTATTTAAAAATAGGTCTATAAACGTAAAAGGAAGTTATTTCCCAATAGCAACAATACATACACACTCACACACAGCTTTATTACAAAGTCATAACAGTCATTATTTTTGGCAAATAAGTTTCTTACATTTTTATTTAATTTGTGGTTATGGGAAATAAAGTTTTCAAAAACTTTTTATTGATAAATTATTGAATAAAGTTTGGTAATAATATTTTTGCTATTTGTATTTTTTTGTTACTATTTTAGATGCAAGCATATCGCGATAATTTCAAACAAACACCTTGCCCTTCGAATTTGGAACAAGCACCACCACCCCCTTCCTCCCAAAAAGTCGTTTTACCATTTTCAAAAGGCACCAACAATCGTAGCCGTAGGTGTTAATAACGATTATAATACGAATGGTTCAATAACCGGGTGCCGGTGCTGCAACAGTAACAACTCCCAGAATGCTAAGTCCCACACCTTCGGAAAATCCGGGCAATAATCCCTCATCGACGTCAGCTTTATTGCGACAAAATCAAGAGTTTGCGACAAAACGTTTAGCCGAGGAAGCGAATAGCTATCGTCGACGTTTGGACACCTATAAACAGGCTCAACAGAATCAGGCTACTTAGTGAGTCGTTTTTGCAGTCGAAAATTCAACAATATCGTCAACGTTGGCAGTGATTTGGAGGATCGTATGCAGGAAACTATTAAACCGGTTACAACACATGTCATACGCCAAAAATTACCAACTGGACCAACATCGAGTCAGGTTATGGTAGGTATTATTGGAATTTATTAATTTAATTCAGCTCGAGTCTGCATGTCGATTCGAATCGAAATTTTCACCGTTAGTAACTTTGGCATTCTGCTTTCGATTCGACGCTCCGTCACCAAAATAACAACATACAAAAATGTAGCTACGATCGCCATGCAGAATACACAACAATCGTAAAAGCATTGAAATGAAATACATTTGCTTCTTCTTTTTCTTATGATTCCGTTTTTGTTGAATACCTCTTTTCAACCGTAGCGTAGCTGAATGCGGAACCGTAATCGAAATTTGGAATAGGGATGATTACTTCAGAAAATTACGTTTAAAATACAATTAAAAATGTATGAAATATAGGGGGCCGATCGAAACGAGATCTATCGGAGCCAAAAACTCTATACTAAATTTTATGAAGAGCGGTCAAAATTTGCACCTAACTTCATATAACATCATCTTCAGAAACTTAACAAAAACTATTTTTATAGCAACCGTATAGCAAATATTTGAGATCTAAACTCTAATACATAAAACAGTTTAATATTAATAAAACGTTCCAAATGTGGAAAATTTAAGGTATCTCTTTTAAAAAGAACCAATCTCAAAAGAGTGTCCATAATTGACCCATTGATGGTGGGTATATAAGATTCAGCATTGCCGAATATAACGCTTTTACTTGCTCATATTATGATCATTTACTCTGAGAGCTATAGTGTACATAACTGGTTCAGTTAATACAGAATATTTTGGGACAATTGCATCACTCTAGGTAGGACCTAGACATATCGATATTTCAAGATGATTTTTAAAAGATCCAACTAGTGGTAAATTAAACTTATTTTTATACCCTACACCACTTTAGTGGGGAGGTTATATTGGATGTGTGCTGATGTTTGTAACATACAAAAATATTCGTCCTAGACCCACCTTTTTTTTGACCCAAGGACGAAGCCTATTGAAAATGGTTAAAATCGGTCCATTATTTCACCTAGCCCCCATAGAACAGAACCCCCCGAAAAGGGCTTCTGAGCTCATAATTATGTTAAATATACAGATATATCGATAAAATACGGCACAACTAAGTTTTGATGACCCTGCCAAATTTCATAAAGATCGGGCCCCATTTGACCCTAGCTCCCATACAAAGTCCCCTTCAGAAAATTACTTGAATATCCCAAATTAACTTATAAACATAAATATCGCGATGAAATTCAGCACAATAAATATTATGTAAATATAAATATATTCACAAAATTTTATCGGGCTTGGTCCATATTTGCCCCTAGCCCCCATATAAAGCCTCTTTCAGAAATTAGTTTTTCATCCATAAATTGCTTAAATGTATCGGAATAAGGGAATATTGAAGATAAATGCTTTATTATGAAAAATAAATCACATTTAATATTCATAACTGGTGTAGGGTATCATATGGTCGGCCACGCCCGACTGACTATACTTTCTTACTTGTTTCATATATTTTAGTGTTCAACTTCATTAACTTTGGGGCACTCTAGCCAACCATGTTCCTCCTCGTTAGAAACACCACCCTCACCACCGACCTGTGGAGGTGCTGGACGAGATTTTGTTATACACGAAGATAGCAGTGAATTGTGTCGTAAATTGGAAGATGAACATAAAAGGCTGAACAGCTTTTGGCCCAAAATAATGCCTACTACGTCAACAGCTAATAGAATCGAATCGTACGAATGAGGCTTTAACGAATGATTTGCAAAAACTAACAATGATTGGTCGAATTTGAGAGATGAACTGATGGTCAAGGAGGATGAGTTTAAAGAAGAAGAGCAGGTAATATTAAATATAAAGAAAAATTAAACAAAATTTTTAAGTATTAGTTTCATAATAAATTTATTAAACACAAATGTTTTTATCAAGTACAAGTGTACTTAAAATGAGAATTATTCCGACTAGTACAAACTTAATTTATTACAGGCCTTCAAAGACTATTACAACAGTGAGCACAATCGTCTTTTGAAAATGTGGCGTGAAGTTGTGGCCGTTAAGCGGGCCTTTAAAGATATGCAAACCGCCATGAAGAATGAAGTAGCCAAAATGGGTTTGGAAGTCAATGGGGCGGCCAAGGACATAAATTCGACTTGCGGAAATGTAGCCTTTAATATGCAACAACTTAAAACGAGCCGCCGATGAACAACTCGCTCAAGCTAAACGTGAAAACGATGAGTTGCAAAATCAATTGGCCACTCTAAAAGTGCAACATGAAAGTGCTAGACACGAGATTTTGGAACGTGATCAACGCCTATTAGATCTAGTTAATCAATTGAAAAAACTCGAAGATAGATGTGCACAAGCTGAATCACAAGCCATGTTAGCCAGTCGTTATAATGACGAAATTGAACGTTTAAACAGTTCAATACGAGAGATAGCACAAGCTGTGGTCTTAGATGCTGAGATAGCAGATCGAGAACAAGCTGCTGATGCAGCAACGTCATCAGGTGGTGCTGATGCAACAGCAGGTTCAATGCAGCACATGCATTTAACGCGTGATACTACATCGTCAGCATCAGCAAAATCGCCTAGACGTTCTTCGGCACGAGCCTCGCAGGCATTTGCTGAGGGAACTATATCTGCTGTGCAAGCAGCTTTGCACAAATATCAATTGGCTTTGCACGACATGCAAGTCAAATACCAAAATGCAAATGAAAATCTATACGCTCCACCAAGACACAGTTGGACACCAGTGAGGGTACCAAAGCCTTGTTGACTTCTAAGATACAACAGCTAACAGAAAAATTAGATGCCAGTAATTCCAAACTATCGGAATTGTTGAAAGAACGTGATAGTCTGCAAAAAACTTTGGACGAGATAAGAGATCAAAAACAGCAGTCTGATCAAGGAAAGGCAGAAATAAATAATGCGGTAAAATTTACAAAATTATTTTAATTTATAATAAATTAAAGTATGGATTATTTTTCAGTTTGAAAACTTAAGTGTAGACTTTGAAAAGTTGCAGTTTAATTATGGTAAACTGCAAAAGAAAATCGATGCCTTGGAGGAGGACAAAAAGGCAGTGGAATTGGAGATACAAAGAATTTTGAAAGATAAAAACATAACAGAATTGAATTTAAGGTAAAAACAAATAATAATTATAACTACATCAGGTGCTTATTAATAAATAAATAAAATCTTTTAGAGCCGAAGAAGATCGTGGCAGTCGTTTGAGAGAGGAGACAATATCCTTAAGAGAGGAATTAAATCGCATTAGTTTAAATCGTGATTTACTCGAACAACAGCGCATTGAATCTGATAATATAATTAATTTACTGGAAAAACAAAAAGCCGATTTAGAATATGATCTAGATAAGATACTTTTGGAAAAATGTGATCTTCAAGAACGTTTGGAAAAGATATCCAGCAATAGCTCTTCCACCACGGATGAGTTGAAAATCCTACAGCACAATATCCATGAGGTGCAAGAAGAACGCAAAAAAATGGCCCAACAATTGCAAGATCAAACAAATGAATTGGCCGATGTACGCAAAGAGTTAAGTAATTTGGATAAGGTACGTTTGGAGTTGGAAACCGATAATTTGGGTTTCAGTGAAAAAGTGAAATGTTTACAAATGGAAAAGGAGAAAATATTACAAGATCTGGCATGTCTTACTAGAGATCGTAGTGATATACACAATCAGTTAACGGCATTGTGTCGTAAAAAGGAGTCATTGAATGAGGAATTAATGCGCACCCGCCAGAGATTAGAACAAACTACCGAGACGAATAATCGTCTTAATCGTAATCTAGAGGAAATGGTTAAAGATGTCGAAGAAAAACAAGTTGTCATCGATTTACATGAAAAGGAAACGCATCGTTTGCAGGTGAGTCTAGTTCTTAATAGATAATATTAAACTTTATAATCCTTTTTGTATTTAGGAACTATTGGCAGCTTTACGCTCGGAAAAAGAATCTCTAGATGCTGTACTGTTCGATACCAACTCCAACTTAGAAGCCACCGAAGAACGAAGAGCCCAAATCGAAAAAGAACTACAAGAAGCCTTAGTGCGAGAAGAATCATTGAAAAACAATGTGGCACGCCTACAAAAAGACCTAGAACAATGTCAACGTCGAGCCCAAGAAACGAAAACTCAGCTAATCAATGCTGCCCGTGAAGCTGAAAATGATTTCAATCAAAAGATTGCCAATCTTAAATCAACAGCCGAAGAGACGACCAAAAATCATGCCGAGGAATTATTACAATTACGTAGTAGTTTAGAGAAGCGCATGCAACAGGCTTTGCAAGCTCTTCAAACGGCCAAAGATGATGAAATTGAAAAGCAACAGGAGCGTTTGGATGCTCTACAAACGCATATGGAAAGTTTGATACAGCAACACGAAGAGGCATTGATTCGTGCCGAAAATGAGAAGCAACAAGCTTTACTGATAGGTAAGTGGCAGGAAGTGAGTCGAAGATCGAAGTTGATCTCGATTCCGATATTCAAAAAATGTTTAGAATTTTCATATCGAAATCGCTATAATATCGATTTCTTCATAATTTTCGATTCCAACAAATTTGTGTTTGATAAATTTACTCTTTAATTACTGTTTTATTTCAGCTCATCGTGATAAACAGGCCATACAAGAGAAATTAGAAGCGGTGGCAAGAGAATTGAAGAATGAACAGGATGGCTTAGAGCGGGCCAAGCGAGAACATAATGCACGAGATGAGAAACAACGTTCCGCAATAGCCCAACTTAAAGATGAAATAGTTGCCATGAGAACTAAAGAAGAAGAGCAAAAGTAAGTTCATTTTATTTAAAGGATTGCTAAAAAGGATTCAATGAAAGATGCCGAGAACAATTGACTATTTTTTATCAGTTTCTTTAAATTCAGGAAAGTTCTTAAATTATATTTTATATTTTTCCAGAATTAAATTGGAAGATTGTATACGTAAACAAGAAATACAGATGAATGCTCTAAGAGAAGAAAGAGATAATCTTCTAAGGCTTAGCGATGAATTGAAAATGGATATAAGACTTAAAGACGATAAAGTAGAATCGATAACGAATGAACTGCAAGAAACTCTGAGAAAGGCCAAAGAGGGTAAGTAACATCATTACCTTAAACAAATCGTAGGAAAATAATTTGTATTATCACCTTTAAACTAGGTGAGGGTTATATAGAGAGTTTGCGTAAAGACTTGACCGATACCAGAAGACAATTGGCTGATAGCAATATCGAACGTGACAAGTACTCTGACAGCAATAAAGAACTGAGAGATCATGTGAAACTAGTGGAAAGCTCTAAACGTGAGCAGGCTAGAGCTATAGAGGAAGCTTTGCAGAAGATAAGCAATTTGGAGGAGAGTAAAAATACTTTGGAAAATGAGCGTACACGTTTGACAACAGTACTCAAAGAGACTGAAAATAATTTATCTAAAACCAGCCAAGAACTAAATAGCACCAGAAATACTCTGCAAAAGACCCAAGTAGAGTTTGCCCAAAAGGATGAAGGTGGCAAAGAGCTGCAGAATAAACTAGCCTCAGAGACAGAGCTAAAAGAAAGGGCACAACAGGAACTGAATCAAGTGAAAAAACAATTGGCCGATTTGGAGGCAAATCTTTGCGCTACACGACAAGAATTGGGCAGAGCTAGATGTCATTCCAATCAGGAGGAGCATCGTTTCCATAATCGGGAACAGGAATTGGTAGCTCGCATTGAAGAGGCCCGCGGTCGGGAAAAACGTTTAGAAGATCAAAAACATAATTTGGAAGTGTGTTTGGCAGATGCTACACAACAAATACAAGAACTAAAGGCTCGCCTAGGAGGCGCAGAAGGACGTATCCGTGCTTTAGATGAACAATTAGCCTGTGTTGAGTTACACAAGCGTGAGACCGAACATAAGTTAAGTTCAGTTATTCACACTCTTCGACGTATCGCTGGCATACAAATCGATGGCAGCGTTAATCTTTCACATCGTCTGGTTAGTCCATCTCGACGCTTCTCTCCGGTACGTAGTGTTTCAGGAGGTGTGGCTCCTAGTTGTCATGATTTTGAAACCCGCAGTACTTCCCACTGTCCCGATGGCCCGGCCTTAGATTGTGATCCCGACCTTATACGGAAGGGTGTTAGATGTCTTATGCATCAAGTGGCTCAAATCGAAAGAGAGAAAGATGATTACAAAATGCAACTTTTGACAGCCAAGAAACAATTGCAAGACGCTGGTGAACAGCAATTGAAGTGTGATTCTAAAGTTTCCAAACTTCAACAGATGATACGTCATCTTCAGCAGGAGAAGAGCAATCTTGATACAGAGCGCAGCATGAAGGTATCAGCTCTAAATGCCTTGGAAGATAAATTGCATAAAAAACAAGATGAATGCCAACAACTAAGAGAGAAACTGGCTCAAACTGAAATGCAGCTAAACTCATGCACCGAAGAGAATTCCCAAAATGAAGATCGTTTAGAGAAGTGCAGGCAACATGGCGCCAAATTGGAGAATGAAAAACGACATCTTCAAGAAGAGTTGGCTAAAATCGAAGGCCGAGCCACAAAGTTGGACTTGCAAAGGGTAGCCCTAGAGGGAGATCTTACTCGTTTACAAATGGCTTTGCAAGAGAAAGACTGCAATATACGCCAGGCTCAAGAACGTTTAGATAACCAAAATAGAGCCATGGTACAATTGGAAGATAGATGTGCTTCATTGAAAACGGCCTTAGATCAAATGAAAGAGAGATTGCAAAGAGCGGCTGTAGTAGAAGCTGAGCTAAGAGGTGAGCTAAAGACTGCTCACAAAGAATTAACGGACCAAGGTCATAGTTCCCAAACAAATGAAGATAAACTGAAGTTATTGCAAAAATCTTTACAAACAGCCGAAAATGAAAAACGCATTTTAGGCGAACGACTAGAAAAAGCGCAATCTTCAATTAATGAACTCAGACGAGGACAACAGGCTCAACTGGACAGTGCTCAACGTTTACAAGATCAGGTCAACGACTTGGAAGTACAAAGATCAGCCTTAGAATCACAATTACGTATTGCAAAATGGAATCAAGAATCAGGTGATAAAAATACTGGTACTAATGGTCGTAATGAAGAAGATGAACTCAATCGACAGCTAAAATCATCACAAAGAGAAAAATCTGAATTACGCACCAAACTGCAGGTATTGCAGGACAAGGTTAAACAATTAGAGACAGAACGCAAAAGTAAATTCTCTGGTGACAGTGTTTATGATCGATCTGAAAAGGCGGGAGGTGGTGGTCCAAATACATCTTCATCTTATTATGATGGCAATTATGACTCTAATCGTTTGGACACAAATAATGCTGGCAAAAGCGATAATTATCTAAAAAGCTCTAGCGCAGCAGGTGTTGGAGGAACATTTAATTGTGGCTTGGACCATGCTGTTATTGAACATGAAAATCGTGATTTACGCTTGAAAGTGAGACGTTTGGAGACCCTTTTAGCGGAAAAAGAATCCGAATTGGCACGTTGTAAAGCTCGCATTCATGATAGTGCCAAGTGTATGGATGGCTTAGATTCCGACCGCTATAGAAGTGCTCAAATGCATGCTGAAAAACTATTGGATGCCCGTGAACAGGCTCATAGGCAACAAGTGTTACGTTTGGAGAATCAGGTAATCATCCAACATCAGTTGTAAAATATAATAATGCAGAAGAATGTGATTTTTTACTTTATACTATTTTAGATCTCTATGCTGCGAGAACAATTGGCGCAGGAGGCAAAACGCCGTCAGCAGTATATTTTACGTAGCTCGAAAGCCAATCGTGAAATGCAACATTTACGCAATACTTTAGGTGACAGTTTACGTCATGTTTCACAGCATCCTTTGGATCCAAATCTTTTGGAAAGTGAATCTAGAAGGTAAATTTTTTTTGGGGATTCCTTTTGTATTGTATTTTCACAATATTTTCTTTTTTCGTACAGATTAGATAATGCTGTTTCAATGAGTTTACCACCATCCACCTGCAGAGATTATGAAAGGGATTAGAAAAGAATTTTCAAGCCAAATTCAATGTAACAAGCACCAAACAATTATCAATAACAACTGCCATATTCCTACCAATATTAGAAAAACTAATGCATTTATTTTAAAATGTTAATTAAAAATATATAAAATGAGTTTTAACAGAATTTGCACAGAACCGAAACAAATCTCAAATACAATTTAAACTTAAGTAAAAAACCTTAACTCTAGTCAAGACACCACACATTTATTAATATTTTTAAAACAATAAAAGTTTTTTTACACCCAACTCATATTTGAACTCATTATACAAAAAGAAAACACCAACACATTAACATCCTGAAATAAATCCTTAAAGAAGGCTTATCGTTGTCTGCTTAGAAAGACAATCGTATATAGTGTGTTCAATACAATAGGAAATTAAAACAAATCTTATTTTAATTTTTAGTTTGTTTTTTCCCAGAAATACTGTTACGGTTCTCCTGTTTAAAAAAGAGAACAACGTTTTACAGTTACACTTTAATTATGAACAAGAAAAAATCAACATTTTTATATACTTTTTTATTTATTTTATACTTTAAACCTGTGTTAAGCACTAAATTATTAAAATAATTTGTGTTAAAGAAGGATCATTAAGAAAACTATCTATAACTTACTAAAAACAAATAAAAGAAATCAAGTAATTTATAACAACAATGGTTTTATTTCTGTTTAAGCAAATTTTCTAAGCAACTAACAACAATTTTCATATTAGCTTTTTGTTCCGATAGTTTAGCCACTTCACCCACGATAGCAAACAAAGCTTTCGTTTTACCACTTTGATATTGTTTAACCGCCTTAGATTGATTGGTCAAAGCTTGTTTACAATATTCCTCAATTGTTTCAATATCGGAAATTTGTTGCAGATTGTGAGTTTTTATAAGCTAAAAGAAACACAAAATTATTTATTGTTCTATAGTATTTTTAATATCAAATAAGTTTACCTTATCAATTTCTGTTGCAGAATCTGTAACTAATTCAATTAATTTTCTGGCCGCTTGTAAATTAATTTCTTCTGCATGTAAAGCTTTCAATATATCCTTTAAATGGTTGTAATTCACATGGCTATATAGCATAAGAAATATTTGTTTAATTTTTATTTTAAATAATTTGTTGATATTAATGCGCTACATACCATTTATCCAAATCAATGTGGCTTTATTACAATAAGTTAAAAAGTCATTAATAAGGAAGTTTGTTACAAGTTTTTTTGGTATGGCGGGTAAGTTTTTAATAATATTCATAAAATGTTCCAGTAGTATGGGTTCATTCTGTAACGAAGTATATCTATAAGGAATATATCGGAATTATTTTAAAGAGGACAGCCTCCACTCTTAAGAGGGGCAATATGCATTATTAAAGAAAAAAACATTTTAGAATGTGAAAGCTTGCCTATCTAGTTTCTTCTTTATCTATCTATCTATCTATCTATCTATCTATCTACTATCTATCTATCTATCTATCTATCTATCTATCTATCTATCTATCTATCTATCTATCTATCTATCTATCTATCTATCTATCTACTTCTATCTATCTAATCTATCTATCTATCTATCTCTTCTATCTATCTATCTATCTATCTATCTATCTATCTATCTATCTATCTATCTATCTCTATCTATCTATCTATCTATCTATCTATCTATCTATCTCTATCTATCTATCTATCTATCTATCTATCTATCTATCTATCTATCTATCTATCTATCTATTTATCTATCTATCTATCTATCTATCTATCTATCTATCTATCTACTCTATCTATCTATCTATCTATCTATCTATCTATCCTCTATCTATCTATCTATCTATCTATCTATCTATCTATCTATCTATCTATCTATCTATCTATCTATCTATCTATCTATCTATCTATCTATCTATCTATCTATCTATCCATCTATCTATCTATCTATCTATCTATCTATCTATCTATCTATCTATCTATCTATCTATCTATCTATCTATCTATCTATCTATCTATCTATCTATCTATCTATCTATCTATCTATCTATCTATCTATCTATCTATCTATCTATCTATCTATCTATCTATCTATCCTATCTATCTATCTATCTATCTATCTATCTATCTATCTATCTATCTATCTATCTATCTATCTATCTATCTATCTATCTATCTATCTATCTATCTATCTATCTATCTATCTATCTATCTATCTATCTATCTATCTATCTATCTATCTATCTATCTATCTATCTATCTATCTATCTATCTATCTATATATCTATTATGGATAGGTACATGATAAAATTAATATTTTTCTAATATGGATCTGAAGAGCTTAATTCCTTAATTCCAAACTATATCATCTTACCACCAATATAATTGCTACTTCCTGATTAAGTTTATATTCCTCCACCAAACGTTTTCTAGTATCTTCTGGTAACTCCGGTAACTCTTTTGCAACAGCCGGCACTGAAACCAATGAAGAGGGATCATTGCTGTTAGTCTTCTCATCCGACATATTCAAAATCAAGGGTGGCAAATTAGGCTCTGGCATAAAACGATAATCTTGTAAAACTTCCTTATCACGCATAGCTACAGTGCAACGATTTTCAGCATCCCAAGAACGAGTTTCATTGGTAATAATACCACCCTGAGCTACAACATCAAATTGACGTTCGATTTCATAGGTAATAGCTTGAGAAATACTACGTACTGAGCCAATATTTTTAACTTCAGTACGAACACCGAACGGTTCACCTTCTTCGTGTATTGAAATATTAGCATCTACGCGAAGAGCACCTTCTTCCATTTTGCAAGAGCAGGTTTGTAAGCGTTTCAATGTTAGTATCAATTCTTTAACTAAAGATGCTGCCTCTTCGCCAGTTTCTAGATCTGGCGCAAAGACTAATTCCATAAGTGGTAAACCGGCACGATTTAAATCCACCAGACTTCTTTTAAGTTCATCATCATGCAGTGACTTGCCACTGTCCTGTTCCAACTGCAATTGTAATAATTTGACAGTTTTGTGATAAATCTTTTTGCCCGGTTGTATGACAGGAAATGTCATTTGACCATTATTTGCCAAAGCTGCACGTTGTTGAGTTATTTGATAACCTGTCTACAAAAGTATGTAATAAACGAATATAATAACCTAAAAGCAATTAAAAGAATTTAAAGTAATAACCGGCAAATCCGCATAAAAATAATGTTTGCGATCGAACATTGAAACTTGATTTATTTTGCAACCCAAAGCCAAGGCTGTTTTAACACCATACTCCACACATTTACGATTTAGTACTGGTAATGTTCCCGGTATGGAAGCATCAAAATAGGACACTGCTGAATTTAAAGGTGATCCAAATGTAGTTCCACTACCAGAAAATAATTTCGAATCGGTTGCTATCTGAGCATGTACTTCCAAACCAACTACACTTTTCCATTTTCTGTAGCGATTATTTTTAATAAGTTTTGTAAATAGTTGGAGTTTTATTTATTAATTACTTGCCCTTTTAAAGCTTTTGCTGTTTGTATTTTTGTCGCATATGTTCTTATTAAACAGTTTTTATTTAAAAATATTAATTTTTGAAACATTTTCTATTATGTGGTACAAACCCCGATTTACGAAATGGTTGCAAAACAAAGATCAGCTGGTCGAAATCAATCAATATAAGGATGACCTCAGTTGCCAAGTCTGACGGAAAGGCAAAATATTAAGTTTGACAGTTAATGTTGTACGAAATTTTTTTTTATATATTAAGTTTGACAGTTTGCACCACCTATTTGGAATCCGAACGATCAGCTGTTTAGGTTATTTTTGGTTAATATCATGGTATTGCCATATCTAACGTTTTACACTCATAATAAAAATGTTAATCAAATTACAGATGAAAATATTATTACATACAACAAATATTATTAGAATAGTTGACGCTTAACTGAAAAATTAAAAACGAAGATAATGGGAGTTCGACTACGAAAGTGAGTAATAATAATAATAATATAATTTTTGAATATTTCTGATAGATTTTCTTAATAATACTAAAATTTAGAGATTGTGTCTTTGGAGCACATCAAACTTATAAATTTTTTGTTAATATAAGTTTTTTAAATAAAGAATTTTGAAATTATTTTTGATTACGAATAACAGAACTGAAATTTTTAAAATAATTTTTAATATTTATTAAAATATTAACGGCTAACAAAAGTGGCAACCCCAGTCATACATGTGTTGATTTGACACTTGTTTTACTGACGTTACGTTATGAATTGTCATTGGAGAGAGCAGTGTTAACAACTTTATATTTAATAAAAATAGTCGGAACTCCTTAACGACTCTAAACGGCTCCAAATATATGTAGTTGAATATAATTATATATAAAAAAATCAATTTTTAAGGTTAGTATTTATTAAATGATAATAACTTTTAAGTGATTTTTCAAAAAAAAAAAAAAAAAAAAAAAAAAAAAAAAAAAAATAATAATAATTTTCAAAATGTTATAAAAACGCATTACATTAAAAAAAAATTAAGTTCTTCATTTTTAAATCTTGATATTTTTTCTTTTCAAGTGAAATGTAAGGACCGGGACATTCATAAATACATATAATTCTGAAGTGTAGACTTACAAAAAACGTAATGCACTAATAGGTTAAAAAGCATCGCAGATGGAAAAGGGCACGATTTTGTGAAATAAGTTAAAAGTTTTATGAACTGTTTGTTGTTTTCTTTTGGAAAGCGCCGCAGGCGAATAATAAGTAAAATTTGGATAGATAATGCGGAAGATATTCTACATTATATTATAAATCATTAAATGTTTGTAACTCCTAAACCAAATGAGAGAAAAAAATGTTTACATCAAACAATTTTAAATTAAGGTTAAAATATTAAAAAAACGCAGCCGTTTAGAGTCGGTAAGTTATGCCAAAAAACGACCTCACTTCTATAAATTTTTAGCTAATGAAAACTTTTTCCAAAACAGTTATTAGTGACTTCTCCTTTTATAGGTTCGCCTTGCTTTAAATTATATTATCTGCCGATATACATACATATATAATTTCGCCTTTCATTGTATCGCCAATTATATTTTTAATTAATAAGCATTTAAAAAATCGCTAGATTAGACAGTTGAATAATCACAAAATTACCATCACTGTTATTGGGGCCTCCAACAGATTTTTTCTTTCATTTCTGTTCATTTTATACTTTATTCTATTGTTTTACTTGTGTCTTCGTTTTGCTCCTCCTCCACTAACTAACTACTACTTCTACTCTGGTAATATCGCTCGTTTTGGAGGAATGTAGAAGAAAAAAATCATAAATGATACGAGAAGGTGCACGATGAAATGTAAAATTTTTAAAAAATTCTAAAATTTTATATTGTTTCAATTTCTGAACGACAGAAATTTGCAACAATTCTCGAACGCACCCAACCAATCATCCAGAGAGCACTTAGTGACAACGACAGCAGCGAAAAAAGGAAGACCAAAATAAGATCGATCAACCAACCACCCAAGGGAAGCAGAGGGAAATTATTTATTCGGAACAAAACATAACACAACAACACAGCATTAGAAAGGAGGTAATCCAAGAAAGAAAGAAGAAACTCAACTGGAGGACACGAAGAATAAAACAATGAAACAAGAGAAGGTATGTGTGTAATTGGTTAGGTTTTCGCAGCAGTGCCAGCGGTGTTAACAAACAGCAAAACATATAAAATTGAAAATGGCAAAGGAAAATAAGATGAAATGAATGTAATAAAATATACTTATAAAGAGGCGGCTAACAGACTGACTGACTGACAAATTTGACTTATACACAGTGGAACTTGAGACTTGCATAAATAGCAAGTCGTGTCGGACGTACATAAGAATTGTGTGAATGCCTGGTTTGTTTGAGGATGAGTTTTGCCCGTTCGGTCATATGCGGTAGCTAGCCAGCTGTTTTTTGTCTTGGTTAAAAAACAAATAAATAAATAAAATGAAAAGGATGTTGAATATCATCAACAACAAAAACATTGACATTGACGCAGACGACTACGACAGATGGTTGACATAAACTTACCATACGAGACAGAAGTTTGCAAAGCCAAGAAACTTACTTCAAAGGAGTTGATAAAAATTATTAAATGATGCATTTTGCAGCACCAGAATAAATACATTTGTTTGTATAACATATTTTTTGTCTTTGATTACCTTTCAATGCAGACTAGAAGCAGAACAGAAGCAGAAAAAGACGAAGACGTAGCAGTTACTACTACTAAATTAGATACGACATCCTACTCCTCCTTCTTCTTTATCACCACTACAACGTCCCCCATTATTATTAAACCGACACATCGAACAGCAGCAAGCCGTTACCATAACAAACAACAATTGGAAGTGGTGGTGCAACCGACAAACTCTTACTACAACTGCAAAAGTCCACGACAAACCCAACAATATAAACTTGCCATTCTGACGTAGATTCCACCATACAACACTCTATCAATCTAATAATTCTAAAGAATAAAATAAGAAAAGCAAGAGTGCTCCCTAGAAAAAAACCACAACATTTACCCCAATTTACTACCAGCAAAAGAAATACTTTAACTTTTAACTTTGTCCAGAGTATAAAACATACCCTAACTACATTAGAACATGGATTTAGAGAAAATTTTCAACGATTTGGAATCGAATCAAAATCATGAATGTGAGGAGGCCAAAAAGAAATTAGCGGATCAATTTACACTGAGTAAGTTTTCCTTTTTGTTTCGTTTATTAAATAGTCTTTGACGTTCTAAGTATCAAATGTTTTATAGCCAAAGACCAATGGCTGGTTCACAATATGATGGAATATTATTTGAAGACTGGTTCTGTTCGCATCATTGAGGTTTTGGTTAAGGCTCAGTCTCCACACGATGGCTACCTATTTGATCGTTTAGCTGATTGGCTGAAAACACCTTCACAACGTGTTCATTCGTTAAATTTATTTTGTTTTGTTGTTCGTCGTCATCCCACATGGCTGTTTAAAGTGGAAAAACATCGTTTGATTAAGGACATGTTGCATTGGTTGAAACACTTAGAGGTGTGTATATATTTAGCTTGAAGCCAATGATTTTGTTAGGGGAAGTTTTATTGAACGTTTTCATGTTAAAAGTTTCAAATTAAAGCAGTTTCCTGCTATAATTTGGTGATCTAACTAGCACCATAATTTACACTAATAAAATTTTATCAAATTTCTCTATTAATCTTTCAGATTGAAAAAGAAATTGTGCCACTGATGAGTGCTTTATTGGCAATAATAACACTTTTACCTATTATACCCAATTTGGTACCAAATTTCCTCAATGATTTATTTGCTGTCTTCGCTCATTTAGCGTCATGGAATAATCAGCATACGACACGTTTATCCGAAGATAAATTGGTACATTTGCAGCTGGGCTTGCAAATGTTATTTCATCGTTTATATGGTATGTTTCCATGTAATTTTGTGACATTCCTAACGGAATTCATACGTAAAGAAAAGGGTGCCATATTTCAGCACACGATTAAGCCCTTATTGGAAACTGTGCGTCTACATCCCATGTTGGTGACGGCGACTGTAGAGACTGAAATGAATTCGGAAAGATGGAAAGATATACAGCCGCACGATGTCGTAGTTGATTGTATGTGCTTGTCATTACCCATGAAATATCAAGATACCACGGATGTTGGTGGCGGTGGAGGTATTTCGGCATCTAGATCTAGTGCTATACTAGCGGCCGCGGCAACGACTACAACAACTACGACAACATTTTATCAATTTATCGGTAGAGAACCACAACAGCAGAGATTAGCAGGTGTGGCAGCTGGTTGTCTACAACATAGTGCTAGCGGTGGTATTGGTGGCATTGGTAGCAACTCAGGCATATGGAGTCCTTATCATGAAATAATGAATACAAGTCATACCCCTTTAACACCCACACCGACACCATATATGATGCCTTTACCCACATCATCCGCAGCTTCAGCCCTTACTCAGGGCACTCTTGGGGTAAGCGGTTGTTCACCGCCTGAAGCGGCTGTAGAAGCTACACCGGAAACTACACCCTTAAAAGATAATCGTGACCTGAAAAGGCCCTCACTGGGCGGAGCTTCTGGCGTGGCTAATCCTTTAGCCGTGAGAGATATATTTGCCTCTAGTCAACCTTCATCACCCCATAGAGGAAAAGACACACTACACGGTCACCATTCACACAATTACCAGCAGCAGCAACATTTTAATTTTCCCGATATCCCATCATCTGTGGGCGGTACAAACAGCACTTATGTAGAACAAGAGTTAAATACCCGCTTGGTGACCAGGGCCAACACTAATTATGATCGCAAGATTCAGCAGATTTTACAAGATCGACGCCAAACCCAAAGTCCATTTCAAACGATTGAAGCACAGTCCGCGAAAATGGGCTTTCAAACGCCGAGTGATATGTGTCGTACACCTGATGTTGAAATAACAAGCAGCATTAGCTATGCTACGATGGGAGTTTATGGAAGATATCCTCATTCTAATTCCATAACACCCTTATCAGCTTTGACGGCAACACCCACACCTACGCCAGGTTCCACACCTCTACCCCTGCAAACAATGAGCACTCCCATGGAAATACCCATAACCAAAGTATGCGATCAATGTAATGAAACTGATCAAACCATGTGCACCGAAGGCGGCCTACAAATGCCAACCAGTCGTTCTATGCAACTGTTGGCTAAAGGCATAAAGAGGCGCAATCGCATGACCAGTTATTGTTACAACGAGAAAAGTTGTGAAAAAGTAGGAGTCAATGGCAACAACTGTTCGGTGGAATCGACGTACTCTAGCCAACACAAAGTTAGACGTACCAAATCTTTGTCCTCCCTCTATTTGGTCTCTTCAAAGACTTCACAGACATCTGCCGATAACTCTGATACCAACGAAGAGGATTCGGCAGCCACCACCAATGAGAGACCATTACAAAAATGCCCAAAAATGTTGGCCATAGCATCGGTTTTGAAGAACTCTAGCCATCACCAAGTGAAGGCGTTAATGGAGGACAAATCGGTGCAGACTTTGGAAGCAGTGCCTGTACAGAATCATGAAAATTCTCTACTACAAATGCTAATAGAAAGCAAAGATTGCCGGGCGGATTATGAGTCGAATCGTCAAACGCCAAATGAGATTTTAGAACAATTCATAGCAAGAGGTCTGCGTAACAATGGCATGGATAGATTCGATCAGGAACAATTTCAATTAATCTGTTTGCAACTGCAATACGAACGCTACCGGCGCGAAATACATGCTGAACGTAATCGCCGTCTGATGGGCCGATCTCGCGATAAGAGAAGTCTCGAAATGGAACGTGATCGTTTGAAGGAACAACTAAAAGATTTCGAAATGAAAAACAAAGAGTTGAGTTTGCAATTGGACAAGACCAAGAAAGCAACCAATGAACGAGAATGTGAATATCAAGAGGAACTCGAAGCGTTAAAGGAAAAATATCAAAATGAATTGGAACAGAACCGCTGTTTGCGTCAGGCCAATGAAAATTTAGAAACAAAACTTAAAGAAGAATCGAGCCAACGCAAGGATATCAACTATGAATTGGAGGCATTGCGTGGTCAAGTGTTTAGTTTGACTACGGAACTACAACATGCGCAACAACAGGCCGATATGGGCTTACAGTGTCGCCAAGAATTGGGTCGATTGGAAGCGGATTTCATAGTAATGGGAGAAGTGCAGATTAAGTGCCGTGATAAACTGGCCGAAATGGATAACTATCGGGCCAGGGATGAAGAGTTGCATGTATTGCAGGAAGCCTATAATATAGAGTTGAAAGGTAGTAAAGGAAGGTTTAAACAAAAACTGTTAGTTAAAAAATGTTTTTGCTTTTGTAGATCTTAAACACAGTTTAGATGATAAATCATCACAATTGGAAAGTGCTCGTCATAAAATACAAGAACTGCAGGCACAATTACAGAATAACGAAAAAGTGATAACCGAACAGAAACGTCTATTTAAGGCTGTCAAAGATGAATACGAAGAGAAATTTAAGGTAGGTTATGGAACGTTTATAATTTTCTGAGATTTTTTCTGTGTGTGTGATATACCAATACATATCATTATTACCAATATTACAATTTTTATTTTTTAATTCAAGTCATTAAATAAAAAATATGAAGTGCAAAAAACTATAATAATGCAAATGGAGGAGAAATTTATGATGTCTCTACACAAACCATTGACAGTGGCCCAAGGTAATGCCTGCTGTTCTCCAGACACAGATAAAACAGGTAAGAGAACAACAAATAACCCGTATTAATACTTATGCTAATGAAACAAAAACTTACAGATGTAGCCTCATCCGTGGAACGTAACTCTCCGCTTTCAACATCGTTGGCATCGAGTGAAAGTCTTTCGACCAGCTTAAGATCATCAGAATTGAGAAATTTGCAACAACTTGTGGAGAATCCTATAACGGAAATAGGCACAACATCAACGACAATAACAGGTGGCATTAATATAACCGATGGTCAACGCATAACACCACAAACATTAGATTTGGCTTCTTCGGCAAATACAGCCACAAATGTGTTACACTTGTTAAAGGAACAAAAAGAATTAAATTCACCTGAAGCCGTTGGCGGCGGAGCCACATTGAAATCAGTTATCAACGTTAGCAGCAGTCATGTCAATACTACTCCCAGCAGCAGCGGTAAAACTACCACAACGCACATGCATACAACATTAAAAGCAACCACTTCAAAAACCCTTAATACCACAACTACAGCAACAACAGATCAACCGACTTCATCTTCCCAACAACGTCGTTGATGTTTTACAAATTAAAAATAAAATTATTTTCTTAATGAATACAACAAATTAAAATAAAATATATTTAAAAAAAGAGAATAACTAAAAAATACAAAACAGCAATGCTGCCAAAAAAAACCAATAACAACAACAAAATATACATAAAAAAGGACAACATAATAAGTTGCTGATAATTTTATTTTTCTTACAAAAATTTTTGTAATAAAATAACATAAATACAACACACAACTTATACAAAATAACGCCCAATCAAAAACCAATTTGATTCTATACGTCTAACATACAACAACTCTATTGTTTCCAGTTGAAAGATAAAATTTTAATTTTTTTTTATTAAAATATCAATACAAAATTTAAGTAAACATAAAACTGGAGATAAAAAATAAAAATATAATACCACAATAACCACCACCCACAACCGTAAACCAACCATCATACAAACATACATACTTATATTTTATGCCAATAATTTTGTTTTACTTCTTATTGTTTTTGAGCTGGTACTTTTTTTTTGAGTAATATTTCCTAAGATGTTTAATATGTACCTCCTTTTTAGTCTGTCTTATATCGCTTTTTTAAAATCAATAAACCAAATTGAAATTTGTTTAACAAAGTTATTTTTCTATAAATAATTAAAAAAATAAATAAAGAAAAACTATTATACATTTTTACTGAATCTTAAGATTTTGTAATTACTGCACACATAAAACCAAACACACACACACACATCCCTCTTTATTCTCTTATTCATATGAGTATATGTTTATAATTAAAAAAAAAAGAAAGATGAAAATATTACACTATGATTGATTACAAATTATTTAAAAAAATACAAAACAAATAAAAAAGGCTATTAAAAAATGAAAATGCTACAACTATTTTTGTGTTTCCTGTACAGCAGAAACTAGTAACCGTGCCTAATTTGGCTATTCCGAATCGCATATAACCGTTAACAAAAAATAAGTACAAATTCTGTGCATAAATGGTTAAGATGTCAGTAAAATCCCCAAAAACACTTATTTTTAACTTATTTTTGAATATATCTCGATATAATATAATTAATTTCCGAAAGATATCAGCTGAAAGGTCTAGGTTTTTCGGAATTTTTCGAATAACTTCTTTCTTTATGAACCGATTTTTCTAGTTTTCAATACACAACTTTTTGAAAGTATGTCTGATGGAATTATTGAAGATCTGGGGTCTTTAGAAAATTATTTTCAACAAACATATGTACATGCAAAGAGACTGTAGGACTTCCCTACCTATAACAATTTAAAAGGTACAGGGTATAAATATGGATTTTAAGTAGGTCCCTGCAAAGTAGACATTTGGTCAGAAATTTGAGTAATCACAGATAGAACTGATTTTTATCAATTTAGACACTTATTAACAATTTTAGATTCTTAGACTGTGTGCCAAACGGCAGCAAAGTTCTATGGTAAAATAAAATTTTCTTATGGTGGAAAATATTATCACTTTTGCTGTGCCAAACGAAATCTTTTTTGATTACATTAAATTTTGACAATTGTCACTAATTGCACAAGAAAATTTGCATTTGTTTTAATAAAAGAAGAACTTTTATTGATTTTTTTATTATTGAAATAAATTTCTACAATCACAAATGTAGAATGTAAATTTTTGATAGATATGAGGTGAATAAAATTTTACTAGCTCATCGGGCTACATAAATTTTTGACAAATGAAAAAAAAAAATTTGAAAATACAAAAAATAAAATATTTTATAATTTTAGTTTATAAAATACATTTGTGGTTGTAGAAATTTATTTTAATAATACAAAATCAATAAAAGTGTTTCTTTTATTAAAATAAATGCAGATTTTCTTGTGAAATTAGTGACAATTGTCAAAATTAAATGTAATCAAAAAATATTTCGTTTGGCACAGCCAAAGTGATAATATTTTCCACCATAAGAAAATTTTATTTTACCTTAGAACTTTGCTGCCGTTTGGCACACAGTCATAAACTGAAATTATAAAATATTTTATTTTTTTGTATTTTCAAATTTTTCTTTTCATTTGTCAAAAATTTATGTAGCCCTATGAGCTAGTAATATTTTGTTCACCTCATTCATATCTATCAAAAATTTTCATTTTCAACTAAATTGTTACCGATTGGCACACACTCTAAGAAGTTTTCGTATAAAAATTTAATATTGTTCAGAAGTAAAACTAACACTTGCAAACAAAATAGATAGTAGTTTTTAAAATGATTGAGATGAATCCAAATCTGGATTCGGAATTTATGATCAGGTTTTAGAGAAATCGTGTTATAGTCATGTCAAGTTTGAAAAAACCTCGTTTTTGGTAATATTTGTGACGATACAACAGCGCAAAGACAACTTTATTTATAAAATCATCTGAAAGTCCCCTCTGTCGCCTTTAAAGTAAGTTCTTCTTCTTCTTTTAAAGGACATTTGAGAATTATAAGTGCACACAGATCGGCCGCCTTTTCTCAAACTAACTTTTTTCAATTATTTAAGTTTTTCAATACAAAAGTCGATTTTGGACGATTTCTCAATTTAACGGCAATTGCGAAGTTATTAAATTTTGAACATTCTTGGAATTTCTTATGTAAAAACATTTTTTCTTTAGAATATTAGTGATCATTCAAAGATTTTTGATCGGATATAAGTGATCACAGATCGTGTTCCCTTTGTCTATTAAAAGCTTTTTTAAAAAATATGTATAAATAATTACCGTGAAATACGCAATCTCGTAATTTGAGATGATAGCACTCAATATCAAACAAGAAATACCGTACATTTTAGCTTAATTTCGAATTTTGAATATATTTCAAAAGAAAAATTTTTTGGAGACACAATAAAAAGCAGTTTTGTTTTAAGGTTTTCGCTAGTTTATTTAAGAATCTAAGTTTTATATATTCGTATGTAATAATTCATAATTGAGATTATATTGTAAATAGTCAAATGTTTGTTTCATTCTGTTTTTGTTCATTCATCCTGCCAGGCAAGTTAATTATAAAGTTACAAACGTAATACATAATAATTCAACTTGAATTATAGTTAATACTAGATTCATTTAATATAAGCAATAAAAAATGTACTTAACTTAAATGATGTCCAAATCAGAGAGATAGGAGGCATCATATATCATAATTACAATAAAGTGGGTAAATAATATTAACAAATACATGTAAATAATAAAACATATAAATACAGTTACTTCATGATGGCTTTGCTGCTGGTCATGATGGAGATGATGACAATATTTTGCATAATATTGACTCGACTATTTGGCTTGTTCGGAATCACTGGAATTAACAATTGGTGGTGAAGAGCGACCATCAGACTGTATCTGATGTTGATTAACTAAACGTTGACGTTCCAAATACATGGATACTTTAATATTGCGTACTTGATGATTGTTTATCAACTTCAAGAGGGCAATAACACCAATGCCCACATTAATGGCAAAAGCACCCCAGGCACCAAACTTTGAATAAAAGCAAAATTATTATTACATTTATATACGTAGCTAACAATAGGAAACTTACCTGAGCGGTACCCATTTCAATGTAAAAACCAGAAGTATCAATATTATCCGTATTGCCATGTATAATATTTTGCCCAGCTGTTATTTCACATGTGGGAAAACGTTCAGTCATGCCATCACACCAAACTATAAATCCCAACGTAATCATTATAGAGGAAATAATGGACATGGCCAACATCCATATGCTTAAGACAACATCTATGAATAGAGCCAAAAATCCTTCTTCATCCTTCATGCGGGCATAACGATAGATTTGTGCACAGGATATGATCAACATAAATATACCAGTTACTAAAGGAAAGTTACAAAATCCCGATGAAGACCAGCTGGGATCAAACATACCATCTTCCTCACGCCATTTACCCGTTGTAAATAACAAACAGTGACCACTGTCCAAACACACATACACACAATCACAAGAAATTAGTCATTTATTGTTACAATTGTTTAATCAAATTGTATTTAATTCTTACCAAAAATCGTGTAAATTTATACTTAAGGGTACAATGATACAAAACGATAATATTCCCACTATAACGTGTCCGGTTATTTGGCTTAACATTAAAACATTAGCCAAAGCCATTTTTTAAATTATTTTTCTTGTTTAATTTTAATCAATTTACTATTTATTCTAATTTTACGCAGTTGCACAAAAAACACTTTCTTTTATTGTTGTATATTGCAAGGGAGAATCATAATAAAAAAATGCAAGAAGAGATAAAAAACCAACATCTGTGTGTAAAATGTCAGAATGAAAACAAAAACAAAAACACAAAGTTGTATTTACTATAAACACAAGGTTGCCAATTTAAAAAGTCAAAAATCAATATAATTATTCTCGAACTCGATATTCTTGAAATTGTGATAATATTGTAGACAGAAAATTCAAGGGTATAAACCCAGCTCCTAAAAACACTTTGTGTGCTCTCTTTTAAAGCCCTAATAGACTACACAAACGGCATGACAAACATACCAATATTTTACGTTTGTGCAAGCCTGTCGTCTAGTGTATGAGGGTGTTTCGTTTGTACAAATGCTTGTTGTTTGTTTGTACAAAAATTAAAAATTTTTTATTTTTACACAAACATATTGAATTTTTGTCAAACCATTTGTATGGTTTATAATCATTAACAAATTTTTCGAAAAATTTTCATTTCTAAAAAAAATTGACATCTGTATGTTTGAAAGTCCACAAAAACGTGAAAAAAATCGGTGTTTGTACGAGCAATGTTTGTGTAGTGTGTGTGCGAATGAAAAAAGTATGTTTGATAAGCCGCTTGTTTTTTATTATTTAGGTACAATTATAAAATTAAACCTTCTTCTACTAATCCATCTTTGAATTTGATTAGACGAGTTTCCGATTTTAAGATAATATTTGATAAGGAGATATAATTTTGCACATATTTTTCAATTTCCATTTGAGCTTTGCGTGTACCTTTAGTCAAAAAGTGCACGTATTTGGAATATAGGTATATGAGTAACAAAATTTTTTATTGAAACTACATATATATTATTTCAGATTTGAAACTTGAAAATATCATGATTAAACGATGTTCTAGAGCACTAAATATGATATTATGAATGAACTTCGTAAAAAGTGGTATTTTTTCAAGTTTTATGTTTAGTCTAGCAGTTTTTGTCGTCCTCCTTATTTATTCCATTTTGGGCACACTATCATTACATACATATGTTTCTTAAACGACGTGTATTTACTTCAGTTTTCATCACTTTAACGAATACGAGGGCACGTCGATTGGTAAAAAGGTTTAAAAAACAAAAACTTTCTTAAGATCTAGACAAATTGTGGAAGATACATTATCAAAATACGCGGAAATAAGGGCGAATTTTTGATTACTCACCAACAATTTTTTAAGAAATTTTAACTTTGGCTGCCCGTAGCGTTTATATGTATATAAAAACATCGAAATGGGGAAACTTATAAGCTAAAGTACAGTAAAATGAAATACAAATGTAGAAATCATCTTATTTAATTCCTACAAGAGGAAATACCTGTGGATATAAATCAGTTTCATTAAATTAAATATTTTTCTGAATTTAACCATAAAACAAGTTTTTAGAACTTAATTTTATCAATTGTAAATATAATTTTCTATGCGCTTAACATTTTTATATATTATAATTCGTTTATAACATTTGAAATGGCACAGAAAAACGCTAAAATACTTAAATTTAATTTTAGGACGAATAATCTTATGGCATACTCCGTTTTGAAAAGTTAGGTCAAAGTAAGGAGATATTGCAATTCGAAGTTTGAATTGTCTCTGAAGCCATTTTTGTTATCTTAATTTGTTGTTTATTTGTCGAAATTTAATTCTAAAATTGACTTTCGGCCATGACCATTCCATAAAAACATAATAAAAAAGTTAAAAATAACTTTTCATTATGGTTAGAGTTAAGTTTCAAAAAGTAAACTATAAATTTATTAATTTTAAAACAGCTTTTGAAGCCTTTACCTTAAGATGTAATAAAAATCGCTCCAGAGACAACGCCAACTTCAATCACTAATACAAAAACTTTCTAAAGTGTTTTGATAACACAAAATCGGTAAAAAAATTTTTGACAATGGATCGAATTATAGGCACTTTTATAGAAAAATATATATTAGCACCCAATGGGTTAAAATATAATATTACAGTAACTTCGAGGGACCAGGAAAATTTGTTCGTTAAAAGCAAAGACGGATTATTTTCCTATGATTTTATGACATAATTTTTAAGTTCGTTATAAAAAAGTAAAATAGTAAGAAATTGTACTTGAGGTACTGAAAAAGTAGTTCGTTATGTCCGAGAATTCGTTTAAATCGAGTTCGTTATACCAGATGTTTTTTGTATGAAAATAGTTACCAAAATGTTGGTACTTGAAAAATAGGTTGTAATAACCGAGAACTGTTCAGCAGATATTAAACCTTATATATAATGTTTTCGAACGCCTATAACTCCTTAATTCAGTGTTCAGTACTATCCATAGACAAATTTAAAAAATGGAGGCGTTTAGAGTTATTAAGGAATTCAAATATTCCACATATAGGGTGTAGTTACTGAAACAAATATGGCAACTTTATAATTCTAATATAACAAATATGACGTCACAAAACAGCTGACCCTCAATGTTTTGACATTAAACAGTTGTATGCAAATGTTTACGCCTTTTGAAGAGAAAAAATTACAAGAAATATTAAAATTAATATAAAATTAAAAAAAAATCACCTAATTAATAACTAATTTAAGAAAATGTTATCTCAATATATGGAAGAATTTGAACAGGTATAAAATAAATTAAAACTTCCAATAAAAAACAATAACAATTGCGGTTTACTAATAACATTCTTATAGGAACCTTTTGAGGTCAGTGAATTTGTGGAAAGATTAACTTGGCGCACCAACAACGAATGCGTCAACAGCAAAAAAACCGCCTCGGAAAATATTCTAGCAGCAGAAATCAAAGATTTCAATCCCACAGCCTTACATGATACCTTCATACAAACGATACAAGATTTAAAAATTCTGCAGGAAAAACAGCAGGCTAAATGTGAACGTCTGGAGGAATCGTTAAAAAAGGAACAAGAAGAACATGCTAAAAATATTGTAAAACTAAAGGAACGTCATCAATTGGCTTCGGATGTTTTCTGGCAATTGGATGAGAAAATCAATTCGGTGGCTGGTAAAATTATACATTTGGGAGAACAATTGGAAAATGTTAATACGCCACGTAGCCGTACAGTGGAGGCACAAAAATTACTTAATTATATGTCGGAATTTTTAATTAGTGGCCCCCTGGTTAATGATATCTTCACAGATCCCTCAAGACTCTATGAAGCGGCGGATGTTATACAAAAGTTATATGCTATAGCCCAAGATTTACCCTTGGAGAAATTTACTGAATCCAAAAGAAAAATCGAAAGAAAATATGATGAGGTTGAGCGAAGGTTAATTGAAGAGTTTGCTGCTGCTCAAAAGAATGAGGATATAGAGAAAATGAAAAAATTGGCACAAATATTGTCGCAATTTAAAGGTTATGCTCAGTGTATTGATGCCTACATAGAGCAGAGTCAAATGACTCCATATGGCGGTAAAGATATATTCATTGGCATTGTACCCATGTGTAAGCATCATTATGAGATTATAAAGAAAGTATTTGCCAATCCACAACAGGTTATGACCAAATTTATTTTAAATATTTATCAATTGAAATTACATCAATATGCCATGACCAAATTGGACGACAAAAGGGATGAGGAGAAATATTTAAAGACCTTATATGAGTTGTATTCACGGTGAGTTTTAGAGCAATGTGTAAAAATTATTTATTGCTAATACACTTATTTCTTTAGTACCCTTAAACTGTCTTCGGAATTACAACACTACATGTCCGCCATGGATGATGATTTGCTAAATAAACTAACCCAGCAAATTTTTCAAAAACATTTGGCTAATTATGCAGAAATTGAATCGAAATTCCTACAAACTAAATGCTCTAATGAATTGGAAAAATTCTATGCTAGTAAGAATCATCAAAAGAAACCAACCGAACGTTTCCAGGAACTTAAGCGTGATGTGCAAGTACTTATACGCACCAAAGCCAATATAAATATAGCACAAGTTGAAGATTATGGTGGCGAAACATTTCTTTCCGAAGAATTGGCTATCAAAATGTTGCAAGAAGCTAATGCTGCTCTTAAACGTTGTCGTTTGTTATCGAGTGAATCGGAACTGCCAGGAAATATTGTTAAGTTGAATGATATTTTATTAAGATTCCTAATGCATGAGCATGCAAATTATGCTTTGGATTTGGGTTTAAATATAATACCCATTGCTGATACGGGTAGAACTTTTCCACAATTGTATTTCTTTGATGTGGTACAAAAAACCAATATTATAACACATCTATTGGAAGATCAGTGTAATACTTCGGTGGTGCCTTGTGTAATGTATGTGGTTGTGGTTGCTATGAAAAGAAATTTAATTTAATATTTATTTGCTTGTTTTGTGTGTCTTTTTCAGAAATACTCCGAAATATTCTGATTATTTGTTCAAGAAACGCATGATGATGGAACAAATTGAAAATAAACTTGATCAGGGCTTAGATCGTACCTTAAATGCGGTAATAGGCTGGGTTAAATTTTATCTACAAAATGAACAAAAGAAAACTGATTACAATAAACCAGATTCTGATTTTGACACTTTATCATCGGCAGTAAGTTAACACTATTATATTCTATTAACATTTAAACATATATATATAATTCTTCCAGGCCTGTTTACATGTCTGTCAAAATATTCAGCCCGTTATACAACAGATCAAAAAATGCATCGATGGTGAAAATCAAAAATTTATTTTAAACGAATTTGGCGTACGTTTACACCGCGTTATTTATGATCATTTACAAACGATGCAATTCAATACGGCTGGTGCCATGTGCGCCATTTGTGATGTCAATGAGTATCGCAAATGTATACGTGAGTTGGACAGTTCATTAGTAACCCAACTCTTTGATATTTTACATGCTTTGTGTAACTTATTACTGGTTAAACCAGAAAATCTATTAGAAGTTTGCACTGGTGAAACTTTGGTATGTTTTTTTACTAAATTGATTTACTTTTTTTGTTTTTAGTTTAAAAATTGCTTGTTTTTGATTCTTCTAGAATTATTTGGACAAATCGGTTGTACGTCAATTTATACAATTACGTGCTGATTTTCGTGATATAAAAAATACCAATAATTTGAAGGGTATTATCGAGTAAATGTATAAAATTGCAGTATTCCTAGAAGCGGAAATTTAAACGTAAAAAAGTCAAATTACTCATCGATAATATTTTATAATTTATTACTATTTTATAATTTCTTAATATGTTATACTACCTATTATTTAATAAAATATCTTTAATCTTTGGAAAAGAAAAACATTCCATTTAATGATTTAACAATAAAAACAAATGTTTCCTTTCAATTTTTGGTATGTTATTGATAATTGAAATTATTGATATCAATAATTTTGGACTGATTCAACACACATTATATAGAACGGTTATGGAGCGATATTGTCGCAAACAAAACTATTTCCTGGAAACCTTTAGATTGTTAATTCTCTTTTAAAACCAGTTTTTTTTAGTAATTTTATTTAAAATTGTCAAGATTGGAACAGAATTTGTGAAAAATAATGCCTCATCCTACTGTGCAAGGATTAGGATCAGCCTGTAGTAATGTCCGGTTTTACCGACCTATCTCTACTATTAAGATCCAGTTCCGAACCTTATCTGGTCAATTATCACAGTGTTCTGGTAACCAACACATCCATATTCCACTTCCAAGGTTCTTCTGCAGCTAGTTACTAAGCTAGAATGTAGCGTTGACATTCCTAAGCTTTAAGCGCTGCTTGACTTGCGATCCCCTAATAATGTGTGTGTTTATAAAATCCACGGCATTCCAGATCTCTAAGATCTCCGTCTAAAAGAGACTAAATTCGTCCGGAAGTCAACAAGAGAGTTTTATGTAGTTTTGGAAACACTATTGAGGGTGTAACTCAGAAGTCTATGGACGTATCTAAATGATCGGAAATACTTCAGAGATTCTACCAAAACCTCCCCCTACGTTCAGTAAACCTAGTGTGACCTACCCGCTGTGGTTTTATCAGAGCCCGATCAAAGAGTCCTTTGAGCCTTATTGAGCATTAGTGCATTCCTCATCGCTATACACCACACAATACAGCCATAGGCAATAATAGGCGTTACTACCGTCGTATAAAACTAAATCTAGTTTCCAATCTACATTATCTCCAATTATTAATGAAATTTCTTCACGTGTAGTAATCATTGAGACTGTTTTTATTTTTTTTAATAAATCCCCAAAGGTTGAGTTGATAATTCAAGAAACAAAACTATATAACTTTACCCCGAGTATTACTAACGACTCCCTGGTGTCCCCTATTTTAATATTATTAAAGGTACCCTCTCTATCCATAAACGCTACTAGATCTCTATGTTCCCAGTAATAATTCAGAACAAGCATGGAAAACTTAGTACTTCAGTACTTTATTCAGAACATTTTTATATCGAAATGGTACCTCCACAACATTTTCAGTACTTTTTCGAACTAATAAACAATAGACCAGTTTGTAGTCTATAGTCTAGTCTAGTCTATAGTCTAGTTTATAGTCTAGTTTATAGTCTAGTCAATAGTCTAGTCTATAGCCTAATCTATTGTATAGTTTATAGTGTAATCTATAGTTTAGTCTATGGTCTAGCCTACAGTTTAATCTATAGTCTATTCTATGGTCTAATCATATAGTTTAGTCCATAGTCAAATTCTATAGTTCACATCTATTGTATAGTCTATATTCTAGTTTATAGTATAGTCTAATAAGATTCTACTGTATATCTATAGTATAAGTCTATAGTCTAGTCTATGTCTAGTCTATAGTCTAGGTCTAAGTATAGTCTATAGTCTAGTTCTATTAGTCTAGTCTATAGTTCTAGTCTATAGTCTAGTTATAGTCTAGTCTATGGTCTAGTCTATAGTTAGTCTATAGTCTAGTTTTATGGTCTAGTCTATAGTCTAGTCTATAGTGCTAGTCTATAGGTTCTAGTCTATAGTCTAGTCATAGTCTAGTCATAGTCTAGTCTATAGTCTGTCTATAGTCTAGTCTATAGGCTAGTCTATAGGCTAGTCTATAGTCTAGTCTATAGTCTTAGTCTATAGTCTAGTCTATAGTCTAGTCTATAGTCTAGTCTATAGTCTAGTCTATAGTCTAGTCCTATAGTCTAGTCTATAGTCTAGTCTATAGTCTAGTCTATAGTCTAGTCTATAGTCTAGTCTATAGTCTAGTCTATAGTCTAGTCTATAGTCTAGTCTATAGTCTAGTCTAATCTAGTCTATAGTCTAGTCTATAGTCTAGTCTAAGTCTAGTCTATAGTCTAGTCTATAGTCTAGTCTATAGTCTAGTCTATAGTCTAGTCTATAGTCTAGTCTATAGTCTAGTCTATAGTCTAGTCTATAGTCTAGTCTATAGTCTAGTCTATAGTCTAGTCTATTAGTCTAGTCTATAGTCTAGTCTATGAGTCTAGTCTATAGTCTAGTCTATAGTCTAGCCTATAGTCTAGTCTATGTCTAGTCTATAATTCTAGTCTATAGTCTAGTCTATAGTCTAGTCTATAGTCTAGTCTATAGTTTAGTCTATAGTCTAGTCTATAGTCTAGCCTATAGTCTAGTCTATAGTCTAGCCTATAGTCTAGTCTATAGTCTAGTCTATAGTCTAGTCTATAGTCTAGTCTATAGTCTTGTCTATAGTCTAGTCTATAGTCTAGTCTATAGTCTAGTCTATAGTCTAGTCTATAGTCTAGTCAATAGTCAATTCTATAGTCAATTCTATAGTCTAGTCTATAGTCTAGTCTATAGTCTAGTCTATAGTCTAGTCTATAGTCTAGTCTATAGTCTAGTCTATAGTCTAGTCTATAGTCTAGTCTATAGTCTAGTCTATAGTCTAGTCTATAGTCTAGTCTATAGTCTAGTCTATAGTCTAGTCTATAGTCTAGTCTACAGTCTAGTCTATAGTCTAGTCTATAGTCTAGTCTATATTCTAGTCTATAGTCTAGTCTATAGTCTAGTCTATATTCTAGTTTATAGTCTAGTCTATAGTCTAGTCTATAGTCTAGTCTATAGTCTAGTCTATAGTCTAGTCTATAGTCTAGTCTATAGTCTAGTCTATATCTAGTCAATAGTCTAGTCTATAGTCTCGTCAATAGTCTAGTCTATAGTCTAGTCTATAGTCTAGTCTATAGTCTACTCTATAGTCTAGTCTATAGTCTTTATTTTAGTCTATAGTCTAGTCAATAGTCTAGTATAGTCTGTAGTCTACTCTATATTCTAGTCTATAGTCTAGTCTATATTTTAGTCTATAGTCTAGTCTATAGCCAAATCTATAGTATAGTTTATAGTCTAGTCTATAGTTTAGTCTATAGTCTATTCTATAGTCTAGTCTACAGTATAGTCCATAGTATAGTATACTCTAGTTTATAGTCTAGTCTATAGTATAGTCTTTGGTCTTGGGTATTGTCTAGTCTGCTATCTAGTCGACGGTCAAGTGAATCATGTGAATCTGAACCACACAAAAGTATTGGCACTTCCGTAATTGAAAGGTTATTGTTGCAAGAACTGTTTCTATTCGATTTCGTTTTTGAATTAGTTTTTTTATAACAAATGTTATTTTTGTGGCGTATGATGATGACAATAAAGATGCCGAAGACACCGTTACATTTTATTTGTATGTATATTTGATGCAACCATGTAGAACCATAAATTCGAATTTGTTTCAATACTATTGCGGACTCCGTTAGTATAAATTATGCAGTTGTAGTTGAAATATCAATTTCCAATAAATATTTAAGTTTTAAGATAAAATTTTGAGACAAAAATTCTATACAAATCTGAACACAAACCGTGTAAAATATTCGCACGAGTCATCTAGTTAATAGATAATCTAACAAAATCTCAAAATTAAAAAAAATTTATAATGATAATACTTCAACAATTTATGTCACGTATTAAATATTAATAATAATCTATTTTTAAATACAATGATCGAAAAAGTGCGAGTATACAATGAATAAAAATATTATTGACCAAATAAATTCATTAAATAAAATGACAATTTTAAAACATACAAATTAATAAAGAAAAAATCCCACCACTTCAACATTAACTTTATCACAAATAACAAATATATTAATATGGAAATATTTAAATAATGATAAGAAGGGGACTACAATGACGCTCATAGCAATTTCGCATTTGACTGAATTATGGCCAGTATTAAATCAAAATTATTCAATAACAAAAAAAGTGATTGGCGATAAAATAACGATATCAGACGAAATATGTATACGAAACAAAAAAACAAATCACATAAATCCATAAAACAACCAATCATTAAAAGGGGAATAAGTAGGCTGGTACTGGTATACTGTAGAAAATCGAATCGAAAACGTAGTATAATTAAGAAAAGGCCATAAATGAAGATTATTTAGTATCACTACTAATACAACTACTGTTTATACAAAAACCCATACACAAACATCGTAAGCTAATGCATTATCAATATAACGAAACATAAAGAAATAACGGGTTCTTTAGCGATATCAGCTACTAAATGTCCGACAGTTATTTCGCGAACGCCAACAGTAAATATCGTTTTACTTAATATTCTTATTAGACAGAACTTTATTTGTTTAATTTTATTACTTATTACTTGAATTTGAGCATTTATATAGACATTTTATATCGGTTAATTAAAAGTGACGTTTGAGAGTGACAGTGATTTTTTAAGTGGCAATACAATTGAAAAAACCCATTAATATTTTTAATTTTGAAACTATAAATAACATTGAAATTTGTAATTGCTATTATATTCTTGAAAGAACTTTTGTATAGTAAAGGGACTAATAATGAGAGGTGTTTATTTTTTGAAAATTTTATTGCTGACCTTGTATTTGTCGTTAACTGGGTCACAAGCGCAAGGAGCTGCCATAAGTAAAGTAAATAATTTGGCGAAAAAATTGTTAATGTCAAAATCATTACCCTTTGAGGATTGTGGTGAGTGTATAGTGGTATAAATTTGATATAAATTTAGATTACATAATGCATATTAAAATATTTAGTTGTTTTTTTGTTAATAAAGTCTTTCAAAAACGGGAATAAATTGAACATTTTTTTGATTACAGAAATAATAGAAATAGGTTTAAAATAGGTTTAAAATAGTCGATACAGAATTACAAAAAATTAAATATTTGGAGCTATCGGAATTGTTTTCAATTTGCAACTTATTGTGCCTATTATTTAGACTAAAGACTACAATATACTTAGACCAGACTACAGCTAGACTGTACTAGTCTGTGAGAAGACTATAGACTAGAATATCAACTAGACCATAGACTAAACTAAAGACTAGACTATAGATTAGACCATAGAATAGACACAGACTAGACAATAGACTAGACTATAGAGCTAGACTAATAGACTAGATTAAATTATAAGTCTAGACTAGAAACTAGAGCTATAGACGAGACTATAGACTAGACTATAGACTAGACTATAGACTAGACTATAGACTAGACATACTAGACTATAGACCTAGACTATAGACTAGCTATAGACTATACGATGCTAGACTAGAGACTAGACTATAGACTAGACTTAGAGACTAGACTATAGACTAAGACTAGACTATAGACTAGACTATAGACTAGACTATAGACTAGACTATAGACTAGACTATAGACTAGACTATAGACTAGACTATAGACTAGACTATAGACTAGACTATAGACTAGACTATAGACTAGACTATAGACTAGACTATAGACTAGACTATAGACTAGACTATAGACTAGACTATAGACTAGACTATAGACTAGACTATAGACTAGACTATAGACTAGACTATAGACTAGACTATAGACTAGACTATAGACTAGACTATAGACTAGACTATAGACTAGACTATAGACTAGACTATAGACTAGACTATAGACTAGACTATAGACTAGACTATAGACTAGACTATAGACTAGACTATAGACTAGACTATAGACTAGACTATAGACTAGACTATAGACTAGACTATAGACTAGACTATAGACTAGACTATAGACTAGACTATAGACTAGACTATAGACTAGACTATAGACTAGACTATAGACTAGACTATAGACTAGACTATAGACTAGACTATAGACTAGACTATAGACTAGACTATAGACTAGACTATAGACTAGACTATAGACTAGACTATAGACTAGACTATAGACTAGACTATAGACTAGACTATAGACTAGACTATAGACTAGACTATAGACTAGACTATAGACTAGACTATAGACTAGACTATAGACTAGACTATAGACTAGACTATAGACTAGACTATAGACTAGACTATAGACTAGACTATAGACTAGACTATAGACTAGACTATAGACTAGACTATAGACTAGACTATAGAATAGACTATAGACTAGACTATAGACTAGACTATAGACTTGACTATTCACTAGACTATAATCTAGCCTATAGTTATAGTATAGACTATTGTATGGCCTATAGTTTAGTATATAATCTAAACTATAGCCAAACTATAGATATACCCCCTTATTCACAAACAACATTTTATTTTATAAAAGGTTTATAAAACAAAATTTCCATACAAAATCTAATTTATAAAATAAAAATTTTGTTTGTGAATAAGGGGGTAAATCTATAGTTTAAGAAAAATTATAAAAATCATTTATATTCGAAACAATCTAAAATTAAATGCGAATACATAACTCCGCTTAGATTAGCGAAACCTTTGATAATTACCTTTGATATTCAATATTAAAAACATATTTATTTAATTATTTGACTTTGTGTTTGTTGGGGTAGTACCTTAAAAATTTTTTTAAACTGAACTTGATTGTTCACCTTCAAAAATAACCAAAAATTGATGTTTCCAACTCAAATATACTATATCAAGTTATTCTAAAGCTATTTATATTGAATATAGTTCATATTTATTACTCTTTGAGATTGACCACCAACACCAATTGTTGCTGATTTTTTATGGTCAATCAGCAATCAACCAAATAAACCAATGATAAGCTTTTTCAAATTGTTTTTCTAGTAGCAGTTGATTAGTTAATAAAAAATTTTATATACGTTATTAAACTTTAAAACAAAATTTAAATTACGAACAAAACAAAATAAAAATTCTTTAAACTGTAAACAATACTGATAGAAATCAATCGTTTTGCATTCCAATTCTATGGTAAATTGTATACAAAAAAGAGAACAAAGTTCAGATTATATTCGAATCTATTGGAGTCTTTAATTGACTTTAAACAACATGATTTGCTAAATACTTTGCCTAAAATACATAAATATTATTTGATATTTTTGTTATTCTTCATTCATTCTTTTTTACTCATATCTTTTTTCACTTTTTATTAACACTTGTAAATATGTACTTATGTTTACATTATTTTGTTGTTGTTTAATACATAAAACGTGTTTTTATAGGAAATCGAAAAATAATTTATAAATTAAGTAAATTTTACTTTCCTTTAGGTCAAGCAATAAGCAAATCAGCCAAAATTTCCATTTCAAACTTAAAATTCAATTTTAATTTCTATTTCCATTAAAAACTGAAGAAAACATAAAAATTCAATTACGTGCCTCATTTCCCCATACGGGAAATGAGAATGCCAAATAAATAAAAAATATAAATTTTTTTCAAAATTTTATTTATGTATTTTATGCATGATTTGGGACATCAATAAGTATTTGCTGTTCAGTTTAAATTGGGCTAAAAGATCAATGACTTAATTTAATTACTCGTTTACAAGACTAATGGAACATTTCTAATCAAATCAAATATTTACAATAAATAATTTGTATTTCCTTTTAAAAGATTGTGGAAAAAATTATTCGTTGTTCTTATATTCGCTGCTTAAGGGCAAGTTTATGAGTGTTTAGTTAAACTGCAGTTTAATAATACTAACATTCGATACAATAGACTATAGTCTAGACATATAGACTATACACTAGACAATATACTAGACTGTAGACTATACAATAGACTAGACTATAGACTAGACAATAGACTAGACAATAGACTAGACTATATACTAGACTAGACTATAGACCAGACTATAGACTAGGCTATAGACTATAGGCTAGACTATAGGCTAGACTATAGACTAGACTATAGGCTAGACTATAGACTAGACTATAGACTAGACTATAGACCAAACTATAGACTAGACTATAGACTAGACTATAGACTAGACTATAGACTAGACTATAGACTAGACTATAGACTAGACTATAGACCATAGACTAGACTATAGACTAGACTATAGACTAGACTATAGACTAGACTATAGACTAGACTATAGACTAACTATAGACTAGACTATAGACTAGACTATAGACTAGACTATAGACTAGACTATAGACTAGACTATAGACTAGACTATAGACTAGACTATAGACTAGACTATAGACTAGACTATAGACTAGACTATAGACTAGACTAGACTATAGACTAGACTAGACTATAGACTAGACTAGACTATAGACTAGACTAGACTATAGACTAGACTATAGACTAGACTATAGACAAGACTATAGACAAGACTATAGACAAGACTATAGACCAGACTATAGACTAGACTATAGAATAGACTATAGAATAGACTATAGACTAGTCTATAGGCTAGACTATAGACTAGACTATAGACTAGACTATAGAATAGACTATAGAATAGACTATAGACTAGACAATAGACTAGACTATAGACTAGACTATAGACTAGACTATAGACTAGACTATAGACTAGACTATAGACTAGACTATAGACTAGACTATAGACTAGACTATAGACTAGACTATAGACTAGACTATAGACTAGACTATAGACTAGACTATAGACTAGACTATAGACTAGACTATAGACTAGACTATAGACTAGACTATAGACTAGACTATAGACTATACTATAGACTAGACTATAGACTAGAGTATAGACTAGACTATAGACTAGACTATAGACTAGACTATAGACTAGACTATAGACTAGACTATAGACTAGACTATAGACTAGACTATAGACTAGACTATAGACTAGACTATAGACTAGACTATAGACTAGACTATAGACTAGACTATAGACTAGACTATAGACTAGACTATAGACTAGACTATAGACTAGACTATAGACTAGACTATAGACTAGACTATAGACTAGACTATAGACTAGACTATATACTAGACTATAGACTAGACTATAGACTAGACTATAGACTAGACTATAGACTAGACTATATACTAGACTATATACTAGACTATAGACTAGACTATAGACTAGACTATAGACTAGACTATAGACTAGACTATAGACTAGACTATAGACTAGACTATAGACTAGACTATAGACTAGACTATAGACTAGACTATAGACTAGACTATAGACTAGACTATAGACTAGACTATAGACTAGACTATAGACTAGACTATAGACTAGACTATAGACTAGACTATAGACTAGACTATAGACTAAACTATAGACTAGACTATAGACTAGACTATAGACTAGACTATAGACTAGACTATAGACTAGACTATAGACTAGACTATAGACTAGACTATAGACTAGACTATAGACTAGACTATAGACTAGACTATAGACTAGACTATAGACTAGACTATAGACTAGACTATAGACTAGACTATAGACTAGACTACTATAGACTAGACTATAGACTAGACTATAGACTAGACTATAGACTAGACTATAGAATAGACTATAGACTAGACTATAGACTAGACTATAGACTAGACTATAGACTAGACTATAGAATAGACTATAGAATAGACTATAGACTAGACTATAGACTACACTATAGACTAGACTATAGACTAGACTATAGACCTATACTATAGACTAGACTATAGACTAGACTATATACTAGACTATAGACTAGACTATAGACTAGACTATATACTAGACTATAGACTAGACTATAGACTAGACTATAGACTAGACTATAGACTAGACTATAGACTAGACTATAAATTGAAATATAATTTTTTAGTTCCCTTAAGAACTAATCATTAATTAGGGATTCAACATTGTCTAACACAATTTTCAAGGCAAATCAATCAATAGATGGAAAAGTTTCTTTAAAAAAAATGGTATTAGTTCATCTTATCTTCCGCCATAATAGCAATTTATTTCATCGAGTCATGGTAACGTGTGACGACTATCGTATGGTGGGAAAATTTTCTTAATCGGTCTGTTGGTTGTCAATAAGTCATGAGGCCCTATAAATCAAATTAAATTGCTACTTTAATGACAAAAAATAAATTTCCAAAAATAAATGGGGTTTTTAGTTGTCTTTAAAAAACGGATGATATTAGTATAACAACAAATTAAATATAATGAGTAATTGTTATTGTATACATTATTATCATCAATCACATCAATAATTAAAAGTTTATGTTTGCAGTTATAAAATAAGTCATAAAAAAACAAAACCAATAAAACTGGCAAGAATTTGATTTTTGAATTTCTCTGATTAAAATAGAAATGAAGAAAAAACCAATAGCAACATTAAAAAGAATCATTGAAAGTGCGTATTGTTAAAGAAAAAGAACCAATGAATGGTGTCAGACATGTTGTATGAATGGCTGAATGATGGCGATTAGTGTTGACTCATTTTAAATACTTAAAACTTAAATAGTTTGCACTAAATGATAAACATTTTAAAATATGTAGTACATACTATAAAATGTTTATTGAAGTTTCTTGTAGAAAATATGTGTACATGGCAATTATTTGGAATTTATTTACATTCATACATATCAATATTTTAATTTATACTTATAATAGTAACGTAGTGCAACATTGCGCATAAGTGCTGAAATTTGTCATACGCACTGTGGGAGAGAACTTGGAAATGAAAGACAATAACATAGATAATAGTTGTTTTAAAAAATGTAAGACTGTGGACTATACTATTCCCAACTAAACTATAGTCAAGGCTATAAAAAATATTATAGACGAGGATAAAGCCAAACTATAGACTTAACTAGACAGAAGACTTAACTAGGGTTTATTAGTATTGATTAGACTTTAGACAAGTCTTAAGTCAAGGTATAGTCTGGTCTATATCATAGTCAATTGTCTAGTCTATATATAGTCTAGCCTAAAGTCTAGTCTATAATAAATTGGAGAGAGTATAGTGTATAGCTTAGTATAAATTATTGTTTAGCCTATATTCTTCTCTATATGCAGCCTAGTCAAATAGTCTAGACTATAGTCTAGTATGTAGTCCTGGTCTATATTGTTTTCTAGAGTATAATCTATAGTCTAGTATAAAGTCTAGTCTAGAGTCTAGTCTATAGTCCAGTCTATAGCCTAGTCTATAGTCTAGTCTACAGTCTAGTCTACAGTCTAATCTACAGTCTAGTCTACAGTATAGACTACAGTTCAGTCTATTCTACAGTCTAGCCAACAGTCTAGTCTATAGTGTAATCTATAATCTAGTCCATGATCTAGTCTATTGTTTAATCTGCTGTCTGGTCTATAATCTAGTCTACAGTTTATTCTGTACTCTAATATATTGTCTATTCTACAATACAGTTAAGTCAATAGTCTAGTTTATAATCTAGTATTGTCTATAGTATAGTCTATGGTCTGGTCTATAGTTTAGTCGATAGTCAAGTCTAGTCTAAAGTCTAGTCTAAAGAAGTCTAATCTATAGTCTAGTCAATAGTCAAGTCTATACTATAGTCTAGTATATAGTCTAGTCTACAGTCTGGTCTACAGTCTAGTCTATAGTCTAGTCTATAGTCTAGTCTATAGTCTAGTCTATAGCCTAATCTATAGTTTATTGTCTAGTTTATATTCTAGTCTATAGTCTAGTCTAGTCTATAGTCTAGTCTATAGTCTAGTCTATAGTCTAGTCTATAGTCTAGTCTATAGTCTAGTCTATAGTCTAGTCTATAGTCTAGTCTATAGTCTAGTCTATAGTCTAGTCTATAGTCTATAGTCTAGTCTATAGTCTAGTCTATAGTCTAGTCTATAGTCTAGTCTATAGTCTAGTCTATAGTCTAGTCTATAGTCTAGTCTATAGTCTAGTCTATAGTCTAGTCTATAGTCTAGTCTATAGTCTAGTCTATAGTCTAGTCTATAGTCTAGTCTATAGTCTAGACTATTTTCTTCAGTTTAGTGTAAAGTCCTGTCTATATTCTAGTTTTTAGACATGTCTATAGTCTGTAGTAAAGTCTATAGTCTATACAGAATTGTCTATATTCTCTAGTCTAATCTAGTTTACAAAATGTATATTATTGCCGAGACCATAATCAAGAGACTAAACGCGAGACATTAGACTAGACTATTAACCAGAGTATAGATGAAACTATGTATAAACTAGGCTACAACTGAGATCATAATCACGACTAAAAGCCAGTTCATTAGCAAAATTTTTCGATTTTGATAAATATTTTTAAGTGTTTGTATTTTCAGTTTCATATTTATGTACATTATATTTTCTAAAACATTTTTCATTTAAATTCTAAACGGACTTTGCTCTCATTAAATCATAACAAAAGTGCATGATGGTTTATGTTTTCTACTTGCAAAATTATTAATAGTAAATTGAAACACTCACCTAGTTCTATTATTTTTTTTTCAGGCTCTAAATATCTCATATTGTATTTAAATATCTCCAGTTGCACTACAATACCATGTTTCATGCGTCGTGGATCAACGGTCGAGGTGAATGTTTTATTTGACGATGATAGTAAGTATCTAGAATTAAATAAACAAAAATATTTCATTTTTGAATATGACAAGACATAAAGTATAAATAAAGTGCAATAAACTTTAAGTGTCAATTTGTAATTTAAGGTGTAGTAAACAAGCAATTAAAATTGTATTTATAAAATTTATGGGTTTTTTTTTTTAAAGTAACAATTTATAAACACACTTTTAAATAATTTGATTAACCCATTAACCCTTAATCAAAAATAGTTTTAAAGCAATAAGCTTGGTTTGACACTTTGGTAAATATTTAGAAATTAAGTTAAATTATATTCCTAATTGTCAACATTTTTTAATGTTGCCTGTCGCTTTAATTGTAATCGTATTGGAAACGACAATTCAATGAACCTTAAAATTTAAGAAAGAAAAAATAAACAACAGATTACAAAATAACAAAGAATCACTTGTTTGGTGCTAAAATTTTAGTTTTTATTTGTTTATTTTGAAAAACTAGAGTTTTTGTTTATAAATAATAATGAATAGTATATTTATATTTTATAGTTGTGTTAAATTTATTGACACAATTCTTGTGGAACAATTTATTAGCATTTTTTGTTTAAAGAGATTTTTTTCAAATAAACATTTTTATGGCACATTCATACGATTATTTATGGGTTGTTGCCGATAAGACACTTTATCTACCTGATGGTTATTTAAAGAAACAGTAGCAAACAATGGCTATAAAAAATTAATTAAAAATTTTTGACATAAATTAAATACTACGGAATCAGGCTTTAACGAATGTTAGTTGAAAAAAGTGCAGCAATATCCCTGCCTGTAGACTAAAGTTTTTACTATATTATGGTTAGGTTAGGTTGATAGGAGGATGTATACTACATCAAATCCGAAAAAATACACCTAGTCCACTATCGGGCCTGTTGTGCGCTCCTTATAATAGAAAAAATGGAACTGAATGAATTATTTTTCAGAAACTCAGTTTCCTGAACGTAATTCCTAAGAACCTTCCAATCAGTGTTAGTCAGGAATGTTATTTCCGCAATAACATCACTTCCAAGATACTTGGATCTAACTTCGACGAATGCCTGGCAGTGGCAAAGAAAGTGCTCCAGAGTTTCACTGTCCTCCCCACATGCTCTAAATTCGTAATCCTGTGTGTCCACTCAGAATACGTACCATCTTACTAACTTCAGACTTGCTCATTTTGAGGAGATTTTTCGTCTTGCTCTCATCAGGGTCACCCCATAGGATCTTCGCGGTTCTATCCCAGGCCTTATGAAATTCTCTCACCCATATTTTTAGTTCAGCTTTTGTTGAGTCGAATGGTTTTGCGTTTGTCAAGTTAACTGCCTCGAGCTCCATTCCCTTTAAAGCTATTACATTCGCCCTTTCGTTACCGACTACTCCCGAGTGGGCTGGTATCCATATGATACGAACCTTACCTCTGGGAGAGTATTCAGTTAAAGCTTTCTTACAATCCAATATGGTCTTAAATTTAGTTCTATCGCCTGATATCGCCCTAATTGCCTTCTGGCAGTCGGTAAATATATTAAGCGCTGTGGGCGCCATATTTATTCTAATCCAATTTACGCATTCCGTTATTGCTCGTTCTTCTGCCTGGAAGCTTGTGTTATGATTTGGTAAACGGTGGTATATTTCTAGGTCTTCAATATAGAACCCCAGCCCCACTTTGTCCCCAATTTAGAGCCATCCGTGTAACAACGGATTCCTAATAGTATTTGCTCTAATGTTCCGCTTGACCAAGACATTCTATCTGGGATCAGCGTTTCAAAGTTTCCGACATATTCTCTGTCTGGTATACGATCAGGCACGTCCGATGATTGTGTATAACCTTCCAATGTGTCCAGTATACATTGATGATGGCTTTGGCCAGTTCGCCTAAAGTAAAGAACCTTTCGGCTGTAAGCGCCGCCTCATATCTTAAATATGTTTAAATGGGTGGAATATCTACCAACGCTTCCAGAGCCTTGGATGAAGTAGTACACATGGCACCACTTATACCCAAGCAGCATGTACGCTGAACTCCCTGTAGTAGTTTGATATTGTACCTTTTGTCTAAAGCAGTCCACCAGATTATTGAAGCATAAGCTAGAATTGGGCTAATTACACTTTTATAAAGCCAATTTGTGATAGTAGGAGTAAGACCCCATTTCATGCCTATAGTTCTCCTACATATCGCCCAGCCTTGTTGATTCTATCCTCTATCTGGTGTCTCCATTTTAATTTCCGATCGAGGATTTCATTTAAGTACTTACCTTTGTCTGTCACTGGTATTATGTATTCAAGAGAATACATAATATAAGCATGCTGCTTAAAGTTTAGGTCTTTGTAGGGTATACTGCTTTTAACCATACTATCGACTATCCGTTCCAAGGTTTTATGTAGGAAGGACGTAAGACTTATCGGTCGATAAGACTTAGGTGTCGCATAGCTAGGTTTCCCTGGTTTGGGTATAAATATTACCCTTGCATCCTGCCATTTAACTGGGGTACATGCCAATTTTAAGCATGCAGTGAATATCTGTGACAGATGTACGGAAACCAGTCCCGCCTCCATCTGCAAAAGTGCCGGGAAAATGCCATCCGGCCCTGCAGCTTTATAGGGAGCAAAGCTCTTGATTGCCCCTTTAACCATGTCAGTTGTAATAACTATTTCCGTGTTAGCCTCCCCTTCCTCTAATATCGGTTCATCTATGTTATTCGATATACCGGGTGGGAAATGAGAGTCCATTAGGAGTTTCATTGTCTCCTCCATATCCTCCAGCCTCCTGCCCGTGTCATCGGCCATAAATCACGATTATAGGCCAGAATATAGACTAGAGTGTATTCCAGACATTATAATCTAAAAAATAGATTGAACCAAATTATTAACCAGACTATCGCACTGGACTATAGTCCCGACTATAGACTATATGGTCCAGATTATAAACTATAGACTTGGCCACAGTTCAGATTATAAACTATAGGCTTGGCTACAGTCCAGACTATAGACTAAACTATAGACTAGACTATAGACTAGACTATAGACTAGACTATAGACTAGACTATAGACTTGACTATAGACTAGACTATAGCCTAGACTATAGATTAGACTATAGACTAGACTATAGACAAGACTATAGACTAGACTATAGACTAGACTATAGACTAGACTATAGACTAGACTATAGACTAGACTATAGACTAGACTATAGACTAGACTATAGACTAGACTATAGACTAGACTATAGACTAGACTATAGACTAGACTATAGACTAGACTATAGACTAGACTATAGACTAGACTATAGACTAGACTATAGACTAGACTATAGACTAGACTATAGACTAGACTATAGACTAGACTATAGACTAGACTATAGACTAGACTATAGACTAGACTATAGACTAGACTATAGACTAGACTATAGACTAGACTATAGACTAGACTATAGACTAGACTATAGACTAGACTATAGACTAGACTATAGACTAGACTATAGACTAGACTATAGACTAGACTATAGACTAGACTAGACTATAGACTAGACTAGACTATAGACTAGACTATAGACTAGACTATAGACTAGACTATAGACTAGACTATAGACTAGACTATAGACTAGACTATAGACTAGACTATAGACTAGACTATAGACTAGACTATAGACTAGACTATAGACTAGACTATAGACTAGACTATAGACTAGACTATAGACTAGACTATAGACTAGACTATAGACTAGACTATAGACTAGACTATAGACTAGACTATAGACTAGACTATAGACTAGACTATAGACTAGACTATAGACTAGACTATAGACCGATTTTTAATTTTCTTTATAATAAACTAGCATACCCTGGGTGCTTCGCTCCCCTAGCCAAAATTAAGTACACACAAAATTTTGTTTACTTTTATAGAAAATTAAAATTGAGTAACTTATTCAATGAGGACCGTGTATGATTTTGGTCTTATATAGGCCTTAGTACTCGAATTCCAAAATAATATACCAATAACTTATTTTGTGTGAGTAAATAAACTACTTTTTAAAATTTTATAAAAATTTACTTTTTTCCCAGTGAAATAGCAAACATTTTGTTTCAATAAATATTACAGAGTTAGTTCGTAATTTAATAGGAATACTTCAATAAACCGAAAAAGTTTTCTTAATGTGCTAAAAAAAAAGTACCATAAATACAGTTTTTTCCCTTATACAACCAAAAAGGGCTGAATTTTAAAAAAGTACGTAACAGGTGTCTCATAATTTTGGAAGATGTATTCAAAATATTTATAAAAATTTTATTATGTTAATCAGTTAAAAAGTTATAAAGGGCCAAAAAAGGTACCAAAATCCCCTTTGTTACACATTTTCACCCCTTAAGAATACGAATTTCAGAAAAGTACCAAAGTACCAAATTTCCCTCCTTAGTGGATCTACATAACCAAAAACACATCCACTGTCAAAATTTCATGATTCTAGGTTCAGCCGTTTGGGCTGTGCAATGATGAATCAGTCAGTCAGTAACGCTACTCTTTTATATATATAGAAGATAAAAACAATAAAAACAATATTTTAAAGATATTTTTTTACTATTTATCAACACCAGGTGACAATACGAAATATTTAAAACACCGTGTACGTTGGATTTTTAACACCATCAAGACTCAAGCTCATATTACCCCCGACCCGTGTGATGGCAATCAAAAATGTTTGTCTAACGATCATGATGGAAAATTTTATTGGGCCACGGTTTTGGTCAATAATACTCTGCCAGCGGTAAGTTAAATTGCAATAATATACAAAAATTATAATAAATTTTTCATATATAATTTGTTTATATTTACAGATCTCTGGCACTATGCTTTGGGAAGCAGTTAATGAATACAATCAAGATGTTATTTGCTTTAAAGTTCCAGTTGTCGTAACCATGTAAAAATCATTATTTTTTTTAGATTTAAAAATCTTATTTAAATAAAGTTAAAGTAAAGCAAATGCAAAATTGATAAATTCAAGACTGATTGTTAATAGCTAAATCTCGTTGTAAATAAAACAAAACATAATTAGAACATATTTTCTTAAAATAAAAGCAAACATTATTCGAAATTATTGATTTTGTTTTATGATTTCATAAAAACACAAAAATGCAATTTCTATCGCTCTTTGTACTTCTTTCTAAATTTTATTTAAACGATAACTACAACACTGGAAGAAATCTTTTTATATAGTTATGAGTAAATCTTATTATTATATTGGCTTAGCTGCAGATAATCTTAAAATTCCAAAAACAATAAAAGTTAATTTTGTTTATGTACTATGGGACAGAGTACGACTATAAACTAGACTATAGACTAGACTAGACTAGACTATAGAATAGACTAGACTATAGACTAGACTATAGACTAGACTATAGACTAGACTATAGACTAGACTATAGACTAGATTATAGACTAGACTATAGAATAGACTATAGACTAGATTATAGACTAGACTATAGACTAGACTATAGACTAGACTATAGACTAGACTATAGACTAGACTATAGACTAGACTATAGACTAGACTATAGACTAGACTGTAGACTAGACTATAGACTAGACTATAGACTAGACTATAGACTAGACTTTAGACTAGACTATAGACTAGACTATAGACTAGACTATAGACTAGACTATAGACTAGACTATAGACTAAACTATAGACTAAACTATAGACTAGACTATAGACTAGACTATAGACTAGACTATAGACTAGACTATAGACTAGACTATAGACTAGACTATAGACTAGACTATAGACTAGACTATAGACTAGACTATAGACTAGACTATAGACTAGACTATAGACTAGACTATAGACTAGACTATAGACTAGACCATAGACTAGACTATAGACTAGACTATAGACTAAACAATAGACTATAACTATAGAACTAGACTATAGACTAGAATATAGACCAGACTATAGACTAGACTATAGACTAGACTATAGACTAGACTATAGACTAGACTATAGACTAGACTATAGACTAGACTATAGACTAGACTATAGACTAGACTATAGACTAGACTATAGACTAGACTATAGACTAGACTATAGACTAGACTATAGACTAGACTAGACTAGACTATAGACTAGACTATAGACTAGACTATAGACTAGACTATAGACTAGACTATAGACTAGACTATAGACTAGACTATAGACTAGACTATAGACTAGACTATAGACTAGACTATAGACTAGACTATAGACTAGACTGTAGACTAGACTATAGACTAGACTATAGACTAGACTATAGACTAGACTATAGACTAGACTATAGACTAGACTATAGACTAGACCAGAGACTAGACCATAGACTAGACTATAGACTAGACTATAGACTAGACTATAGACTAGACTATAGACTAGACTAGACTAGACTATAGACTAGACTATAGACTAGACTATAGACTAGACTATAGACTAGACTATAGACTAGACTATAGACTAGACTATAGACTAGACTATAGACTAGACTATAGACTAGACTATAGACTAGACTATAGACTAGACTATAGACTAGACTATAGACTAGACTATAGACTAGACTATAGACTAGACTATAGACTAGACTATAGACTAGACTATAGACTAGACTATAGACTAGACTATAGACTAGACTATAGACTAGACCTATAGACTAGACTATAGACTAGACTATAGACTAGACTATAGACTAGACTATAGACTAGACTATAGACTAGACTATAGACTAGACTATAGACTAGACTATAGACTAGACTATAGACTAGACTATAGACTAGACTATAGACTAGACTATAGACTAGACTATAGACTAGACTATAGACTAGACTATAGACTAGACTATAGACTAGACTATAGACTAGACTATAGACTAACTATAGACTAGACTATAGACTAGACTATAGACTAGACTATAGACTAGACTAGACTATAGACTAGACTATAGACTAGACTATAGACTAGACTATAGACTAGACTATAGACTAGACTATAGACTAGACTATAGACTAGACTATAGACTAGACTATAGACTAGACTATAGACTAGACTATAGACTAGACTATAGACTAGACTATAGACTAGACTATAGACTAGACTATGGACTAGACTATAGACTAGACTATAGACTAGACTATAGACTAGACTATAGACTAGACTATAGACTAGACTATAGACTAGACTATAGACTAGACTATAGACTAGACTATAGACTAGACTATAGACTAGACTATAGACTAGACTATAGACTAGACTATAGACTAGACTATAGACTAGACTATAGACTAGACTATGGACTAGACTATAGACTAGACTATAGACTAGACTATAGACTAGACTATAGACTAGACTATAGACTAGACTATAGACTAGACTATAGACTAGACTATAGACTAGACTAGACTAGACTATAGACTAGACTATAGACTAGACTATAACTAGACTATAGACTAGACTATAGACTAGACTATAGACTAGACTATAGACTAGACTATAGACTAGACTATAGACTAGACTATAGACTAGACTATAGACTAGACTATAGACTAGACTATAGACTAGACTATAGACTAGACTATAGACTAGACTAGACTATAGACTAGACTATAGACTAGACTATAGACTAGACTATAGACTAGACTAGACTATAGACTAGACTATAGACTAGACTATAGACTAGACTATAGACTAGACTATAGACTAGACTATAGACTAGACTATAGACTATAGACTAGACTATAGACTAGACTATAGACTAGACTATAGACTACACTATAGAATAGACTATAGACTAGACTATAGACTAGACTATAGACTAGACTATGGACTAGACTATAGACTAGACTATAGACTAGACTATAGACTAGACTATAGACTAGACTATAGACTAGACTATAGACTAGACTATAGACTAGACTATAGACTAGACTATAGACTAGACTATAGACTAGACTATAGACTAGACTATAGACTAGACTATAGACTAGACTATAGACTAGACTATAGACTAGACTATGGACTAGACTATAGACTAGACTATAGACTAGACTATAGACTAGACTATAGACTAGACTATAGACTAGACTATAGACTAGACTATAGACTAGACTATAGACTAGACTATAGACTAGACTATAGACTAGACTATAGACTAGACTATAAACTAGACTATAGACTAGACTATAGACTAGACTATAGACTAGACTATAGACTAGACTATAGACTAGACTATAGACTAGACTATAGACTAGACTATAGACTAGACTATAGACTAGACTATAGACTAGACTATAGACTAGACTATAGACTAGACTATAGACTAGACTATAGACTAGACTATAGACTAGACTATAGACTAGACTATAGACTAGACTATAGACTAGACTATAGACTAGACTATAGACTAGACTAGACTAGACTATAGACTAGACTATAGACTATAGACTATAGACTAGACTATAGACTAGACTATAGACTAGACTATAGACTAGACTATAGACTAGACTATAGACTAGACTATAGACTAGACTATAGACTAGACTATAGACTAGACTATAGACTAGACTATAGACTAGACTATAGACTAGACTATAGACTAGACTATAGACTAGACTATAGACTAGACTATAGACTAGACTATAGACTAGACTATAGACTAGACTATAGACTAGACTATAGACTAGACTATAGACTAGACTATAGACTAGACTATAGACTAGACTATAGACTAGACTATAGACTAGACTATAGACTAGACTATAGACTAGACTATAGACTAGACTATAGACTAGACTATAGACTAGACTATAGACTAGACTATAGACTAGACTATAGACTAGACTATAAACTGGAATAGTCAAAAATATACACTAGACAATAGAGCAGAATACAGACTTGACTATAGACTAAACAGAGCCTGAAAATTGTCAGTAGCCAAGTCAAGCCCCCGGTAGTAATGAGAGGTATATAAATTTTTTCGAAAATTTCAAACCAACCATGAACCAGTTCATAAGTTTTGAAAGTAGTGCCAAAATCACACCGTATCTATAATTATTTATCATTTTTTCCATACAACATTTCTGTAATAAATCGCCAATAACTTTATTAATCATTTATGAATACGGGGGTTAGGATTAGTAAAAACAATATAAAATAATTTTAAATAACAAAATACGTTACAAATTGTACGCCCACTTAAACTGCACCAGCAGAAATAAAAGTATAAACATGTTATTAACACAATTAATGTTAACTAACAGAATGTCACACATTAACAGCAACATTAATAACAACAACATAAATTGCAGTTACTGCTGCCCAACAGCCAATTGCCAACAGCTTGCAACAAACAAACAATGCACAAAAACACACAGCAGCAGCAACAGCAGGCAGACAGCGGCGCAGAGAAACGCAGCCAACTAAATAAACTGTTGTTGACAGCAAACGCAGTTGTTTTCAAAATTGCGATCGATCAGTTGGGTTTCGCAGGAGCAACAAATTGGTTGTTCGAACGGGTTAAACTAATAAATAAATAACAAAGAAACAACAACAAACATATAAAATAATAAAACATATTAAACAAAAAAAAAAAATAAATAAAAAATAAGACGATCTAATTAGAAGTTTTAATGAAAATAAAACAACAATAACAATAAATAAATAAAATAGTATTGACAATTTAAAACGGATACAGCGTGCTGAAATAAACACACACACATATACAGTCACACTCATGAGCTTTTAAATAAAACAAATTGTTTTATAAATAAATAAAATAAAAACAATAAAAATAACAATTGTGTGTGTTGTGTTGTGTTTGTTGTCTTCTTTTTTAAATTGCATGTAATTAAATTAAACGCAATTTATCGATTTTTTTGTTTTGTTTTGTTGCTTTAGAAGAGAGTGCAAATAATAAAACAACAACTCCAATAAGAAGAAAAAAAAACATTTTACATGAAAAAGAAAGAAATAACAACAGCAACAACTACAATCGTTTTAAAATAATGTGTAACAGCAATCCTTTTGTGTTTCTCTTGGTTTTTTTAAGTGAAATTTTACAAAAATAAAAAAAAGTTACAAAAAATCAACAACACAACAGACAACAGAACAAAACAAAGAAGAAGACGACAACAACAAGAATTGAATATTTGGAATATTTAAATGTTTCATCATCATCATCATTGAATTGTAACGACAACTATTAGTAATGCAAAAAAATAACAGCAGCAACAACAACAAAACATAAATGCGTTTGCATTCTAATTGATTGTGTGCGTTGTTGTTGCTGTTATTGTTTGTTCTATAGTATCTATGACTTATGGGTGGTTATGGTGGCGGTGGTGGTCTGGTCTATTCTGTTCTATTGGTCTACTATTACTAAGTGTTGCACATTTATTTACAAGATCAAATGGGAAGGGGCGGGTGACCGCCGTCATTGAGATACATAAACCTTTAAAGAATTAATTTATGTTTGAGAAAAAATATAAGAAAACACTTGGCAATCTTACAGCAACATATAAATTGTATAAATTTATTGTTAAAAACTGTTTCTAACTGGAAACTATTAATATTGTCAATGTTGTAATTAAATTAAGAATTTATTATTAAATGATGCTTGAAAGAAGAAGAAGAAGTAACAGTTTGTTGTTTTTATATCTTCGATCAGAAAGATGAGGGGAATATTGATTCTATTGTTTCATTTGTAATTAATTTTTATTAAAATAAAATTTTTTATTAAATTATAAACTAGATATACCCAGTTTGCTTCGCTACCTTTAGCTGTCATGCCCACTATTAAGAGATTTCCGTATAAATTTTCAGGACTATAACTTTTTAAAACATGTGTTAGTTAGTTAGTTAGTTAGTTTGATAGGAGGTTCCGAGGAACTGCCTTTTTAAGAATCTCGTGTAGGAATACCTTCAAAACGAAGCGTGTTAATTTATTGTGCATTAGGTTTGGTCCATTTCAGAATTTCTAGATTACATAGGCAGACAAATTTTTAAACTTAAATTTAAAAGAATACTTTTCTAAAGAATTGAGCTACACTGAATCCATATCTGACATCAGATTTTCTCCAACAGATTTTTCTTATGAATATAATTTTTGAATTGTTTTAAAATATGCTGTAGTTGCTGAGATATAATACGCTGACGTTGTTGGACGGACAGATATTGTTAAGTTGAATCAGAAAGTGATTTTGAGTCGATTGTAACATGTTTGTTATAAACAATATTTACAAAGCATAATCCGAACCTCCGAACTATAGTAGTGTGGGATATAAATACCACGAATACACCGAAAAACATGAGTTTGCAAGATTTATGTGAAGATATCTCGAAGAGTAAAGAAGATGTGTCTGATGTTAAGTCATTATTTCAAAGTTGACAGAATGGACATTCAGATGGCACAGAACATTTTATAAACAAATTTTAAGTTTTTAAAAATTTCAGGTCTGAATATGCCAAATCCCAGATGGAGAATATCTGAGGTCAAATTCGGATTCAGCGCCGCTTAACACAAGTCTAAACGTAGGCTCAGGGTTACGATTTTTTTCAAATTTTGTCGGCATATGTTATTTAGGATTAACTACTAATCTCCCGGAGGCCACAACAAAATTCATACTAAAAACTTTCTTACTCTTGAATTGAAGACTGTACCTGTTCTAGTTTCCCTAGTTATTTTAATTTTAATATTTTATTGTCACGCATATCAGTGCTAGTCCCACGATATTTTCCGTAAATGACTATACGGATGTCAAAAATTGTGTGCAAAATTTGAGGTCTCTAACAGTTATACGAATTTTAGTATTAAGTTCATATGAAAGGTTTCACGCCCAGTATTGCTCGGACAAATACTTATATTGATACTAATGTTATTCTTACGAAATTTGGTGACTCTTGTTTATATAGTTATCCAGACATACGAATTTTAGTATTTATGGGTGTGCCACGACCACTATTACTAATTCACCAACTGTTATTTTTAAAATATGTGTGATCAAAATAGCCCGTGCAAATTTGTGGATTATAGCTGTTAAGGTCGTCCATATATACGACATTAAATTCTTATTTTGTATGTAGGCGTGGCACCTCGCCCACTTGAAATTTAAAAACTTAAATTTGCGCGTAGTTTCCTCAGGAACTACAGATATGTATGCAGATGGTATTCTGCACTTCGATCCGAAGATCCGTCACTAAAATAACAACTTACAAAAACGTAGTTACGATCGTATTACGATTTGAAATAAAATGGAATTCTTTTTCTTACGATTCCGTTTTTTGTTGGAATACCAATTTTCGATCCTAGCGTATCTGAATGGGGAAACGTAATCGAAATGCACAATAGGGATGAATATTATTCGTTAAATTACTTTGACATTTAAGTTTATAACTTTAACTTGATCACCAAATATACCGAGCGAAAAAATCTAAACGCATGAGCTGAATCCGAATCTATATCACATTAGGTTTTCGAATTATAGTGTCCTTAACTTTGAAAAAAAATCCGTTTTTGGTTATATTTGCGACGTTAAAACACCAATGTTTTATAAAATTCTCTAGAGTTCATTTGGAGCCTCCACTTTAACACTCTTAAATCTCGTTACAGTATCATTAAAAACATAACATCCTCCTAACAAATTCTGAAGGGTTATCACGTTTGTTAACATTTAGACATCGGATGTGCATAAAGTTTAGATTGCGACAACGAATTGTCTCAATGTTGACAAAGTTGCGTGGTATACATCACATGTTGTTGTTGTATATATGTATATACTTGACAACGGATGTTATTGAAAAATTTGGTGTCAATTTGGTACCAGGAGAGTATATTTTTTTTCCTCTGTGAAGCTGTTAAAGTCCCCCATATATGCGACTTTAAATTCACTTGAAATTTGAAAACTTAAAGTTGCGATTATTTCCCTCTGGAACTGTTGGAGATACCGAAGATTTTGCTTTAAACAAAAAGTTGTAGTCAATTATATAAATTTAATTCGTTCACCATATATACCGAGCGAAAAAATTCTAAACGTTTGAGCTAAATCCGAATCTTTGTATATTACATTAGGTTTTGGTGTTGTAGTGTCCAAAATTTTGGAAAATCTCCATTTTTAGTTATATTTGCGACGTTCTAGCACTATTCAGCAAAAGCAGTAAAATCTTTAAATGTTTTATCAAATTCTCTAGAGTTCCTCTGGAACCTTCATATAAAGCCCTTTTTCTTTAATCACTTTAACATTCTTAAATTTTATAAGAATATCGTTAAGAATTGTATAAAAATTTCATAACACCATTCTCCTAACAAATTCTATACGTATTGGCACATTATAGGACCTACCCCCTTACCCAACTCCTTTCTATAGGTTATCATATAGCCGCCTATAACTGACTACAATTTCTTACTAAATTTTTTTCTTCTTTTAACTGTCAATTAATATTTGTCCGTTATTTTAATGTGTAGCAAAAATCTAAAAAGCATATCAGCAATACATGAAAACACCAGTCAATGGGAGACTAGATTTCAATATCATTTTTATTTAGATATTTCTATTGGCGCTAAGATGATCAACTGACGTAAATAACTGTCATTATTTTATTTTTGTCTCAGTGATTTGAGTTAAGGTTCTATTTGATAATAAACACGAATTGTATGCAAATTATATTCGTTTTTGTTTGATAAAAAAAAGAAAACTTAATTTAGCAGCAACTAAGGAAATAACTTATGCGGATTAACATCTGCCATAAAAATAAAGGTATGTAGACATTTTTAAATATTTGATAAAATAAAAACATAATGACTCTGATTCAGCATAATCATAATTTCAATAACTAACAGTGGAATTATCATTAATAATAGTAAAATTATTACAATTTTGTAAAAACGAGCAGCGCTTGAAAATAAATGTTTATCTGAATTTAAAAAAAACAACTACATTAAATAAAATTTGCAGAAAGTATAGAATACAATGTATTACATAACGAGTTTCAAATACATAATTTAAAAACGTATTTCAAAACCCCACAATAATTCTTAATAATTGAGTTATTTTAGTTACCCGTGACGTATAAGTAATATGCATAACTTCCAACAAGTATACGTTTTATAAAAGTAGAATTATTTTTATGTAAAAAAAAAGAATTAACACATTTAACTTACTGATAGGTATTTGTCGATAAAGAGTGTTTGTTTTTAGTGGGATTTTGTAAATAATAATGACAAAATGCCGGCTAAGCTAAATATCTGTATGAATGGATGGATGGTTGGATGCATATCAGTATGTATGCAAGTATCTATGAATGTTTGTATGTTTATATGTATGCAAATGTAAACTAAAGTACTTAAATATGTATGAAAAAAATAAGCATGCGTGCGTGTATTTGTATGCGTGAGTGGGTGTTCCAATTTCCCAAAGTGTTTTATAGTTTAGTTTTAGTAAATTTTTTAGGTACGACAAACGATAATATCGCATGAATCATTTTTTTAAATACATACGTATATACAAGTCATACATGCATACACATGTGAATATAAAAATAGATGCATAATTTTTATTTATTTGTTATACTTTTTTATACTTTGTCTATCTATCTATCTATCTATCTATCTATCTATCTATCTATCTATCTATCTATCTATCTATCTATCTATCTATCTATCTATCTATCTATCTATCTATCTATCTATCTATCTATCTATCTATCTATCTATCTATCTATCTATCTATCTATCTATCTATCTATCTATCTATCTATCTATCTATCTATCTATCTATCTATCTATCTATCTATCTATCTATCTATCTATCTATCTATCTATCTATCTATCTATCTATCTATCTATCTATCTATCTATCTATCTATCTATCTATCTATCTATCTATCTATCTATCTATCTATCTATCTATCTATCTATCTATCTATCTATCTATCTATCTATCTATCTATCTATCTATCTATCTATCTATCTATCTATCTATCTATCTATCTATCTATATATCTATCTATTAGGGTGATCGACTCGATTTTTCAACCAGTTTTAAAACCTGTTATTTCTGCTTTACCAGTGTCGGTTTTTTCTAAATGTTGATTTTTCGAATGCCGAATAACCCGGTTTTTTCACTTTTTAAAAACCGGTTTCGAATACTTTAATTAGCTTCGTATTCAAAGATTATTTAAATTAAATTTTGAAGTAAATAATAATACAGCCCGTCTAAATTTTAAAAATATTCGAGTCGAGGGTAGGGTATATTTTTCTAAAGCACCTTTTTAAATTTTCCTAATTATGTAATTAAAAAATTTTATTTGTAAAATTGATAACTGTTTGATAAAATTTTATCAATCTTAAGATTATCTGCCGGTTTCTTTAAATGCGAAAGAACATTTTCTTTCTTACAAATATATTGAAAACAACAAATAAATTTAAAATTTTGTTTTTGTTTTCAATATGTTTATAAGAAAGAAAATGTTGTTTCGATATTGTGAAACAGGCAGTATATTCCAATTACAATAATTAATTTACGGCTGAAATATTATGAAAGTGTTGAATGCCTATGAATATTTTTATTTATTTGAATTTGAAAAATATCAACCGTTTTTTTTTTTTTTTTGAAATGTCAACTATTCGAACTATTCGAAAACCAGTTTTTGGAAAATGTCGAATAATCGATCACCCTACTATCTATCCGTCTATTATGTGTCTAAGACATACCTATTTTTCGGTTCACATGTGTACATTTAGAGGGTACAGAGAAACAGATAAAACTCATACATATTTAATAGTACACATGTACGTACATCTTTTTTTCGTACATAATCCTATGATTGTGACTTTTACTCACCCGTTACATATAAACATTCATACATTCATTGTATGTATACTTATGTATTAATGTAAATATGTAAAAATAATATATTTGTAAAAATGTATGTACATTGCGTGTCATTTAAAATTTGCATGTTTAATTGAAATATTTTTGTTATTTCTCTTGTTTTTTTATTTTTTCATCTTGTTAATTTTTCATGTAAAATACAATACTTGTACTTGTGCAGCAGGAGTACAAACATACATTTAAGCATTAATTCCTACATTACCTAAAGAATTTTGTAAAATATTTGCATTTATTTGTTTGTAATTTTCATTTAAGATACGTTGCAGCATCACCCCATAGTACACACGTATAAAAAAATGCATTTCTTTTTTGTTGTTTTTCTTTCTGTTCATGCTGATCTTTATTTTTTCCCCCGAACATTTTCAAATTTTAAATTTTTTCGCGCAATCTTCATTAACATCATAATGATTGTCATCATTATTTAGATGATGAATATACTTTTAACACATAAATCTGTATATGAATTTGCACATACTTGCAACAACTGTAACAACAACATCAACAATAAACCACAAAAACTATATTCACAACAATATTTGGTTCGTGGTCGTGATCGTGACCCGCATTAAAAGACGCGTGCACGCAATTTTATAGCTTGTGGTGTTTTATGCATCTCCACAACAACAACTACTACTGTTCCTTGCAAATGAATGTTTTTTTGTTTTTGTTTTTTTGTTGCACTTTTTTTTGCATTTTTATGTAGCAAGTATGAGTGTGTGTTATAAGATCAGTTATGGGAAAATTTTAAATACCCTATTTTAATTACAAACTAATCTAAAAACCAACATTGATAAATGTTTTGGGACATTATCTCCACACTAGAAGGACTATACTATAGACTAGACTATAGACTAGACTATCGACTACACTATAGACTAGACTAGACTATAGACTAGACTATAGACTAGACTATAGACTAGACTATAGACTAGACTATAGACTAGACTATAGACTAGACTATAGACTAGACTATAGACTAGACTATAGACTAGACTATAGACTAGACTATAGACTAGACTATAGACTAGACTATAGACTAGACTATAGACTAGACTATAGACTAGACTATAGACTAGACTATAGACTAGACTATAGACTAGACTATAGACTAGACTATAGACTAGACTATAGACTAGACTATAGACTAGACTATAGACTAGACTATAGACTAGACTATAGACTAGACTATAGACTAGACTATAGACTAGACTATAGACTAGACTATAGACTAGACTATAGACTAGACTATAGACTAGACTATAGACTAGACTATAGACTAGACTATAGACTAGACTATAGACTAGACTATAGACTAGACTATAGACTAGACTATAGAATAGTCTAGACTATAGACTAGACTACAGACTTGACTATAGACTTGACTATAGACTAGACTATAAACTAGACTATATACTAGGCTATAGACTAGACTATAGACTAGACTATAGACTAGACTATAGACTATACTATAGACTAGACTATAGACTAGACTATAGACTAAACTACAGACTAGACTATAGACTAGACTAGACTAGACTACAGACTAGACTATAGACTGGACTATAGACTATAGACTAGACTATAGACTATACTATAGACTATACTATAGACTACACTATAGACTAGACTATAGCTAGACTATAGAAGAAACTATAGACTAGACTACAGACAAGACTATCATCCCAAATAATTCAAAATTATAGGGTAACTTTAAAACCCATATAGAAATCAAAAAGGAAAGTAAAACATATTTTTTATTTAGCACGAGTAGTACAAGCGTATAATCGTCATTTATTTCATCACCAACAGCCACAGCAGCATCGTCATCAGCATCGCCAGCAATAAAAGCAACAACAACATCATCATTATTATAATCATGGTCATCATCATTCCCATTGACTGCGTTAAAAACGAGGCATCAAGATCTCACATTTTTTTGCAGTTTTTTTCGCATTCGTTGTTGTTGTTGCTTTTGGTTTTGTGCTGAAGTGTTAATCGATTCGCATGCATTTGTGTAAAAAGACAGATTAATATGTAACAGCAAAAAGAAGAGAAGCAGCAACAATAACAAGAATGACTACAGCAACAATGGGCAATAGCAATAAAAACAAAAATAAAAAACACCAACAATATTTAAACAATAGCAGTAGCAGCACATGGTACATACAATGCCAACATACAATCGCACACATACACATTCATTCGACCAACATGTGTGTTCACTAGCTCAACACATTACCAACACTCTGTGCACAGTGCAACATATCGCTGCACTGTATTCGTTGCATTGAATTGAGCAGACACATTCATTACAATTTGTATGGCACATCATACACACACATGTGGTTAGAAAAATAGGTGTTTGTATTACTTTTATTCGAAATTATTTAATAGAAATTATGAAAATGAACAAACTCAAAGGACACCGGACCACTTACCGCTCAAGTTATCAAGCTATGTATTTATTCTCTTGCTATAGTAGTGACGTTATCAATGTAAATTCTGATGATTCCACTTATAACTTCACCACTATAGCGTATGTTGTTTAGTCCGAAGCACGAAGTCCATTAATCTGACAAGACCATATACATAGTTATTCCTGAACACAGCACAGTGGTGCAGACATAAAAGAGAGGGAAATAATTATATAACTTCTAAACAGTTTGTCGAGTTTAAGTATTGAATTTGGACCTCATGGGCCCACCAGGGGTGTAGTCAAGGGTCCGTAAATTAGGACACCAAGGGTATTTTAAATTTTTCTTCGACTTGACTATAGACTAGACTAGACTATAGACTAGACTATAGACTAGACTATAGACTAGACTATAGACTAGACTGTAGACTAGACTATAGACTAGACTATAGGCTAGACTATAGACTAGACTATAGACTAGACTATAGACTAGACTATAGACTAGACTATAGACTAGACTATAGACTAAACTATAGACTAAACTATAGACTAGACAATAGACTAGACTATAGACTAGACTATAGACTAGACTATAGACTAGACTATAGACTAGACTATAGACTAGACTATAGACTAGACTATAGACTAGACTATAGACTATAGACTAGACTATAGACTAGACTATAGACTAGACTATAGACTAGACTATAGACTAGACTATAGACTAGACTATAGACTAGACTATAGACTAGACTATAGACTAGACTATAGACTAGACTATAGACTAGACTATAGACTAGACTAGACTAGACTATAGACTAGACTATAGACTAGACTATAGACTAGACTATAGACTAGACTATAGACTAGACTATAGACTAGACTATAGACTAGACTAGACTAGACTAGACTAGACTATAGACTAGACTATAGACTAGACTATAGACTAGACTATAGACTAGACTATAGACTAGACTATAGACTAGACTATAGACTAGACTATAGACTAGACTATAGACTAGACTATAGACTAGACTATAGACTAGACTATAGACTAGACTATAGACTAGACTATAGACTAGACTATAGACTAGACTATAGACTAGACTATAGACTAGACTATAGACTAGACTATAGACTAGACTATAGACTAGACTATAGACTAGACTATAGACTAGACTATAGACTAGACTATAGACTAGACTATAGACTAGACTATAGACTAGACTATAGACTAGACTATAGACTAGACTATAGACTAGACTATAGACTAGACTATAGACTAGACTAGACTAGACTAGACTAGACTATAGACTAGACTATAGACTAGACTATAGACTAGACTATAGACTAGACTAGACTATAGACTAGACTATAGACTAGACTATAGACTAGACTATAGACTAGACTATAGACTAGACTATAGACTAGACTATAGACTAGACTATAGAATATGTATTTGATTTCGGAAAATCCATTTAAATTAAATATTAAGACGCACAATGAAAAATGAAGATTTAATAAAGATTTTGCGGGAAATTTGAGCGTTATTATGTTAGGTTAAGTTGAAACGATGATCGGATCTTCAGTAGAGGTATTATCGTCCGATGTTAAGAAACTTAATTTAATAGAAGTTATTTCCTAAGAATTTCTCAATCTGCGATTTTTTATATCCGGAATAAATAATATCGCGAGTTTCACTATGATCTTTTTGGTTCTGTCCACCAAATCTCATAGGGCCACTTAGATTCTCTTGCATATTTTTTTATTCAGCTCTCGTTATGTTGAAAGATTTTGCAATCGCCAGTTCAACTTCCTCTAGTTTCCTTCCCTTTTAAGCCAGTACATTCGCTTTTTCGTTGTTGATTATTCCCGTGTGGTTTGGTAACCATATGATGCAAATAGTGCTCTCGAACAGACGGTAACTATGGTATACCCTGTTGGCGCCATATTTATTCTATTCCAGTTTACACGTGTTCCATTATCGCTGGGACTTCTGACTGAGAACTAATGTTGTGATAAGGTAGAAGGTTAATGTTGTTGTTTATAAAGTTAGATTATTCCCTACTCTTGTTCTTCGCTCTGCTTATCCAAATCAGCTCGGTCTAAACCCAGTAGCTGATCCGCATATTCCAGCTGAGTTGAATTTGACATCCCAGTTACATAGTGTTGTGTTCCTTAACCGAAAACATCTTCGTATCGTCATACAGATGTTCGTCTGACGTCATTTGAATACAGCCAGTTACGGTTCTAAGCGCTAAGTGTTAACAGCTTTTGAGCTTCTTCCACTGTGTGTCGCTAAATCGCGGAGTCCGTACTCCCGAAGTATTTGCGTCGACGTACTATATGCGATCGGACACGTCCGATGTTTGTGTAGACAAATAAACTTGAACCGGTCCATATTTTAGAGGGTCCATGGCTTTAGAGGATCGTCAATTAATTTGATTTTATGTCAAAATAAAAAGCTAATCTATGTGTTAATATGACTATGAAACACACTGTAACTACATTCATATTTGTTCCTATATTAATGCGAAATTATGTATAGTATTTGAAAATGCTATGGTAGTACCCGGCTTTTATACTCTAGATTTTTTTGTTTTTATTATTTATTTTCATTTCGTTTTTGTTGTTGTATATATTATTTATTTACAATAATAATGCCTCCTCTTTGTAGAAATTGTCTTTGTAACCGAACAGAGGCGGGATGTGTTAAAAGTCATGTTTTATTATTTTTTCAAGGAAAACATGGGATTGTAATAAAATTTCATACACAGATGGTACATAAATATGCATAAGAATTCATTTTATTTATTACTTAAGTAAATATGTATAACAATTCGATTTCGTATACTTTAAATTTATTGTGTTATACGATTTCAAAGAAACCCCTTACGAAATACAATGTATGTATTGGAAATATATTGGAAATATGTATGTTCTTATCGAATCGTATTACGCAATTAGCCGTTTCGAATAGAATTAATAATCTTTGCAAAATGAAATGAATTATAAAATTAATTAATTAATGGTAAAGAAAAGAGTTCTCTAGGATAACATTTTATAGGAATACTTAACAGTTTCAGCCCACCTATTGAAAGTTCAGATTTTTTAGTTCAGTTCTAGTTCAGTTCTAGTTCAGTTCTAGTTCAGTTCTAGTTCTAGTTCAGTTCTAGTTCAGTTCTAGTTCAGTTCTAGTTCAGTTCTAGTTCAGTTCTAGTTCAGTTCAGTTCAGTTCTAGTTCAGTTCTAGTTAGTTCTAGTTCAGTTCTAGTTCAGTTCTAGTTCAGTTCAGTTCTAGTTCAGTTCTAGTTCAGTTCTAGTTCAGTTCTAGTTCAGTTCTACTTCAGTTCTAGTTCAGTTCTAGTTCAGTTGTAGTTCAGTTCTAGTTCAGTTCTAGTTCCGTTCTAGTTCAGTTCTAGTTCCGTTCTAGTTCAGTTCTAGTTCCGTTCTAGTTCCGTTCTAGTTCCGTTCAAGTTCAGTTCTAGTTCAGTTCTAGTTCAGTTCTAGTTCAGTTCTAGTTCAGTTCTAGTTCAGTTCTAGTTCAGTTCTAGTTCAGTTCTAGTTCAGTTCTAGTTCAGTTCTAGTTCAGTTCTAGTTCAGTTCTAGTTCAGTTCTAGTTCAGTTCTAGTTCAGTTCTAGTTCAGTTCTAGTTCAGTTCTAGTTCAGTTCTAGTTCAGTTCTAGTTCAGTTCTAGTTCAGTTCTAGTTCAGTTCTAGTTCAGTTCTAGTTCAGTTCTAGTTCAGTTCTAGTTCAGTTCTAGTTCAGTTCTAGTTCAGTTCTAGTTCAGTTCTAGTTCAGTTCTAGTTCAGTTCTAGTTCAGTTCTAGTTCAGTTCTAGTTCAGTTCTAGTTCAGTTCTAGTTCAGTTCTAGTTCAGTTCTAGTTCAGTTCTAGTTCAGTTCTAGTTCAGTTCTAGTTCAGTTCTAGTTCTAGTTCAGTTCTAGTTCAGTTCTAGTTCAGTTCTAGTTCAGTTCTAGTTCAGTTCTAGTTCAGTTCTAGTTCAGTTCAGTTCTAGTTCAGTTCTAGTTCAGTTCTAGTTCAGTTTCTAGTTCAGTTCTAGTTCAGTTCTAGTTCAGTTCTAGTTCAGTTCTAGTTCAGTTCTAGTTCAGTTCTAGTTCAGTTCTAGTTCAGTTCTAGTTCAGTTCTAGTTCAGTTCTAGTTCAGTTCTAGTTCAGTTCTAGTTCAGTTCTAGTTCAGTTCTAGTTCAGTTCTAGTTCAGTTCTAGTTCCGTTCTAGTTCAGTTCTAGTTCCGTTCTAGTTCAGTTCTAGTTCCGTTCAGTTCTAGTTCCGTTCTAGTTCCGTTTTCAAGTTCAGTTCTAGTTCAGTCTCTAGTCAGTTCTAGTTCAGTTCTAGTTCAGTTCTAGTTCAGTTCTAGTTCAGTTCTAGTTCAGTTCTAGTTCTAGTTCTAGTTCAGTTCTAGTTCAGTTCTAGTTCAGTTCTAGTTCAGTTATAGTCAGTTCTAGTTCTAGTTCAGTTCTAGTTCAGTTCTAGTTCAGTTCTAGTTCAGTTTAGTTCAGTTCTAGTTCAGTTCTAGTTCCGTTCTAGTTCAGTTCTAGTTCAGTTCTAGTTCAGTTCTAGTTCAGTTCTAGTTCAGTTCTAGTTCAGTTCTAGTTCAGTTCTAGTTCAGTTCTAGTTCAGTTCTAGTCAGTTCTAGTTCAGTTCTAGTCAGGTTCTAGTTCAGTTCTAGTTCAGTTCTAGTTCAGTTCTAGTTCAGTTCTAGTTCAGTTCTAGTTCAGTTCTAGTTCAGTTCTAGTTCAGTTCTAGTTCAGTCTAGTTCAGTTTCTAGTTCAGTTCTAGTTCAGTTCTAGTCAGTTCTAGTTCAGTAGTTCAGTTCTAGTTCAGTTCTAGTCATAGCTGTAAAATTTCGATTACGATTAATAATCAATTAAATTATTTTTAAAAAATAATCGTAATGATTATTTAATTCTCTGGTATAAAATTTCTGATTATTAATTGATTACGATTAAAATTAATCTAAAAATAATCAGGATTAATTAAAATTAATGAAAATAATCAAAAATAATCAGAATTAATTTTTGGGAGGAAATTATACTAAATATATGGAAAATAATCAAAATTAATCCTTGAAAATAATCAACTAATTTTTTGATTAATTTTGATTTTTTGATTATTTTTTTATTGATTATTTTCATTAATTCCAATTAATCCCTGATTATTTTTGGATTATTTTTAATCGTAATCAATAATTAATTAAAAAAATTGAAAATAATCGTTAATTAATCATTAATTTTACCTTTTTAATAAAAATAATCTAATTAATAATGATTACGATTATTAATCATTATTTTACAGCTATGGTTCTAGTTCAGTTCTAGTTCGGTTCTAGTTCAGTACTAGTTCAATTCAAGTTCAGTTCGGAAATCGTTTACACGTTAAAAAATTTATATATACATATGTATGTAGGTAACTGTAAAGTGTAATAAGAATATTCATATATATGATAATTTGCGTGTCACATAACTTAAAACCATACTTGTTACATAGGATCTTATTGACGGTTCTAATCGTTGGCGGAAATTTAGGTCAACTGATAATTTCTTTGCGAAATGTGAGAAATTTTTAAAACAATTTTAGTAGGTTACCTTAAATTATTCGTTTAGAAAATTAATTTCCCATAAATTTTTAAGTTATGCACTCGTAAGTGCATCATCACCACTACTCATTTCTAAAGAAATGGGTGAGTAAAGAGTGAGAGAGAAAAAAAAGCGTGTCACCAAATGTTTGGCCTTTGATATCATTCATCCTAATTAATGAATCCACAAACACATACAAAGCAAATGCATTTGCAAATAAAAATCTATTTGGACCACATATCAATTATTTTATCTAGGCTAAAAAGACGAAAAAAACGAAAGAAAAGAAAAAACTCTAAACGAAACCAAACGGAATCATCTTGTTTGCCCATTATTCTTTAGGCAAATTGATCGAGTTCCAAAGAAAGTAATACAAACCATAGAGGAGCTGAGTTAAGCTGTGGTGCGCGCACACACATTGTTCAAGACAACGCAATACAAGGAAATCAAACAGATCAAAGTGAAACAATATTAAATGCCTACAATATAGCGGTTCATTGGTTGGTTGGTTGGTCGGTTGGTGGTACACACTCTTGTGGTGTGGAAAAAGATTGCTGCACGGCTCTGAGGCGCGCCAGTAAACAGATACAAAGTGTGTTTGTTGCAAACACACACACGCGCTTATTCATATATTCGTTCAGCAACAAAACGAGGAATTTTATAAAAACAACAAATTAAGAAAACATTTCAATTAAAAAAAGTGGAAAAAACAGCAAGAATCTTAAAGTCATATTACATTATCACGTAAAAGAGACGAACAACGCAAACACCACAGTAAATGTGAATGGATGGATTGTTGGCGGAATGGCTGGAAGCTGGGAAAGAACTACTGTAAAAGGGGCATATGTAGTTTAAACTAATGTGCCTTCCCTCTAAAGTGTCGGATAGCTGACTGCCACTCGACTGCTGCTCAAAGCGTAGGAGATGAAACGATATAGAAAAAAATGCTAAAATTTACAACTGCACATGAATGCAACATTATACATTATAATACAATGTAAAAAGATAGCGTCTGTCAGTCTGTTGGTCAGTTCTTTTTTTTTATTTTCGTGTTCTGCTTTATACTTGGTATTTTATTTAGTTATAAATTATAAAATGAATTTATTTTGTTTATTACGTTGAGATATGTATGTATATTGAAGGTTTGTTTTAACTTTCATTTGTTATATGTTAACCTTGTATGAAATCATGTTAGATCACATTTTTGCCGTTTAATCTTTAGAAATTTATATTTTGGTATAATGTGCTATTTTGTGCAATTAGCAAAATGTTTACTGAAGTTGTGTCGGTTTTTGGAAAAATTAAAATTCAAAAATTTGTTTAAAATATTCTAAAGGTCGTTCTAGTCGGAGTTAGAGGAGGTTAAAGTTGGACATTTTGGTCATACAGGTTTTGTTCCAAAAGAGAGTAACTTTTCAGCTATTGGTCCCAGCAAAAATTGTCCAAAGGAGTTTAGAGAGCTATTTCTTCACTGTTTCCAAAAAAATAAATAGTTTCTTTTAATTAACTAACTAACTAACTAACTAACTAACTAACTAACTAACTAACTAACTAACTAACTAACTAACTAACTAACTAACTAACTAACTAACTAACTAACTACTAACTAACTAACTAACTAACTAACTAACTAACTAACTAACTAACTAACTAACTAACTAACTAACTAACTAACTAACTAACTAACTAACTAACTAACTAACTAACTAACTACTAACTAACTAACTAACTAACTAACTAACTAACTAACTAACTAACTAACTAACTAACTAACTACTAACTAACTAACTAACTAACTAACTAACTAACTACTAACTAACTAACTAACTAACTAACTAACTAACTAACTACTACTAACTAACTAACTAACTAACTAACTAACTAACTAACTACTAACTAACTAACTAACTAACTAACTAACTAACTAACTAACTAACTAACTAACTAACTAACTAACTAACTAACTAACTAACTAACTAACTAACTAACTAACTAACTAACTAACTAACTAACTAACTAACTAACTAACTACTAACTAACTAACTAACTACTAACTAACTACTACTAACTAACTAACTAACTAACTAACTAACTAGCTAACTATCTATCTATCCTATCTATCTATCTATCTATCTATCTATCTATCTATCTATCTATCTATCTATCTATCTATCTATCTATCTATCTATCTATCTATCTATCTATCTATCTATCTATCTATCTATCTATCTATCTATCTATCTATCTATCTATCTATCTATCTATCTATCTATCTATCTATCTATCTATCTATCTATCTATCTATCTATCTACCTATCTACCTATCTATCTATCTATCTATCTATCTATCTATCTATCTATCTATCTATCTATCTATCTATCTATCTATCTATCTATCTATCTATCTATCTATCTATCTATCTATCTATCTATCTATCTATCTATCTATCTATCTATCTATCTATCTATCTATCTATCTATCTATCTATCTATCTATCTATCTATCTTTCTATCTATCTATCTATCTATCTATCTATCTATCTATCTATCTATCTATCTATCTATCTATCTACTTAACTACATTCTAAGACCATTATAGCGTAAAAAAAATTTAAATTGGTTCTTTCAAGCTTAACGGATCCGTACTTGAATGAAGAACTTTTTACTTGATTTTTGTTCTTTGTATTATAGGTTTATCGATCCAAAAATATGAACTATGTATTTCACAGATCTATTAATGTAAAATCATAAGTAAGAAAACATCAACGCCTTATAGGTAGTCCATTGTTTAAAAAGACATCACCAATATTTGCCATCATCACAAAAATATCGCGTTTTACTTAAAACCCTTGTTTAATATTATTCTATTGACTTCTTTATCGCATGTTTTGTGTGATGTTTGGTTAGTTGGTTGGTTGTTTGGTGTGATGATCATATGTTATTTTTTACTATTTTGTTGTGAATTATGCTGCAGAGCAATTAAACGCTTTTAAAAAATGTTTAAATTAAAAAACCGAAAACGTAAGAAAAAAAGTTCGTTAACTGAATAACAACACAACAAGAACTCAACCTCACAAAGAAAAAAATATTCTGCATTTTGCTTAAATGTTTCTTTTTTCCCATTTTTCACTGTTCATTCCTAAGAGCCAATACATATATGTATGTATGTAAGTGTATGAAGTATGCACATTAAGAGGGTTCATATTCAAGAGAATGAAAGCATAAAGATTTGTTGGCTTTTATCGACAAAACTGCTGGTATAATTAAAAAAAAATGTACCCTGCTAATAAACATGCGTGTGTTAAAAATTTCAATAAACAGATGCGTAGTTTTAAAATTACTTTAAAGGGATGTGATTTCAATGAAGCCTTTCAATAACTGATGATTTATAAAGATTGTGGTTTTATGCCTGATTTAATTTTTGCCACTATTTTTATAGTTAATAGAAAGGGTTTTGTTTTTTAATTAGTTCCAGACGGGAAATGTTTCATTTTGTTTATAGCAGCGACCACTAATGATTTTCTACAATTATTACCTAATTGTATAAAGAGAACTAATGATTGGTGATAGATAGAAATAGCTTATGTTGAAGGTGTTCTTTTCAATGAGCGAGAGTTGGTTTGTTTAGTTCGGAAGATAAACAAGGCCCAAGTCGGCCAAAACGTTGGCAGATCAAGATTTGAAAGCATTAATATATTAAGATTGCTGTCAAACTTTACAACAAGTTGATAATATCATTGTAAGCAAACTTTGGCTAGTTGCAGTATTCGTCCAAAAGCAAGGAAATTGATTTCCATATGAATTGAAACCGAGAGACCTTGAACAACGATTTTGCAGGTCTAAAATGCTGCTTAAACGCCATAAAAGAACATTCATTTTGCACCGAATTATTACTTGGGATGACAAATCCGAAATGTGAAGCCCGGCCAACCAGGTGAATAGAAATCAAATCTTAATCTTCATGGCACTAAGGTAATGATCTGTATTTGGTGGAACCAATAGGGAGCTATCTATTATAAGCTTTATAAATCTGTATAGATGATCACAGGGAACCTCTTGCTTCGTTTGAAGCGAACATTTTTCAATAGTTTTTGTTAAAAACTATTAAGAAAGAAGTGGTTAAGAAGTTTTGACTAACCCGTCTTATATCCAAATCTTATCCCGTCCGATAACTATTTGTTTCGATCGATACAGAACGCTCTCTGGGCTACGCTTCACTTCGGAACTGCATATTCGTATTGAGCTCAAAAGATGAGAAGTTCTAAAGTATATACTATATATATTCTGGATCCTAGTAGATAGGGGAGTCGATTAAGTCTGTCTTTTTGTTTAAATCGATGTTCTGAAGACCCCAAATATATAAACAAGAAATGTTCTAGCGAACAGTTTAAAAGATGAAAATTCGCTCTGATTCCGCATCTGCGCACAGAATTTACATATCACATTACATTTCCAAGATATCATGTCATAAAATTAAAAAAACGCCCAGTTTTTTTGTCATTTTTGAAACGTTACAACAGCGTTTAAAAATTTGATTATGTCATCTCAAAACTTATATTTTTATGTCAACAGATTGGACTTTCAGTTAACATAACAGATTTCATAAATAAAGGTATCAACGCTGTGTCAAATATGGCCAAAAACGATATTTTCAAACCGGATTTCAAATTAGATCAGCACAAATCTAAAGCAATAATCGAATTTATGTTCATTAATTTAAAAAATTCCCAACTTTATTATAAATATAAATCTGTAGACCAGTGTTATTGATGAAAGGAGCCTAATATTATTCAGTTCTACTACTCTCTACATTATTTATCAGATATTAAAATTTCATTAAAAATAACTCACAAAATATTAAAGAACACACTTTTAACTTGATACCAACTAACAGTTTAGGAATCTCTCTTAACTGCTAATTGGAAACTGAAAGCAAAAAATTGGCATTGAAAAGGTCAAAGACATTTTGTTCAAAAATTAAGGCAAAAAAAAAAACTCAAAGAATACATGAAATTTAAGAAGAAGTGATAAACACTAACAACATAAATTAAACAAAAAAAAAAAAAAACAAAGAACCGAACAACATGAATATCATAAATCGAACATGATAGACCCTTAGCAATTAAAATGCATTAAAAATCTGTTTAGGCAGCACTACTACCACCACAAAACACTAACGATGAACAACACCACCGACATCAGCACCATTAGAACAACAACACCAACAAAATAAAGAAATAAATGAAACGAAAAGATACAAATCAATACTTGTTGCAGACAGTTAAATGCGTAAAAAGAAAAATGCCTTCTAAACGAAACATGCCTTTCATACTAACTGCCAGCTACAGTTCCAGCTTCAGCTCTAGCAGTCACTACGTCACTCTGTCAGTCAGTTATCTAGAATATACATACATTTTTGTGTGTGAAATGTGAATTAAATATGCGTCCGTCCGTCCAGTCCAATCCATTCGTTCAATCTTTTATTCGTTCTTTCAAGTTCCTCATCAGAGAGTTTGGGAAATTTCATCACATCAAACTTTAATATACTTAATAGCCATGATGTTTGCATTCCATTTGTAATCAGTTTTTTCTCGTTTTACATTTTTTTCTTCGTCTTCATTTTTAGCTGTCCGTTTTAAATCAGCTATTAATCCTTGAAGAAGGTTTCTTCATTTTTTTCCACAACTTTTTGCTTATTTTCCCAGCATTTTTTAATGTCTAAACATTATTGAGAGGTTCTACAACCGGTTAGAGTTATTTTAATTTTTTTCCTATACATATATAATTTATATACATACGTACATTCATACATACTCATGTGTATGTATGTAAAGAGTAACTACTACCAATCATCTAAACAATATAAAAATTTGCCGCCAAAGACCATAAAAAGCTGCATGTTTCCGTCATTACCACCGCTGCGTACTGCGGCCAATATTAAATGACATGCAATAAAAATGCCAATAAACACATTTGATTTCTTTTTTTCGTTTCTGTATTAAAATCTTTATTCATCTTAGTTTTCACTCCATTACAATTGGCCGTTATTCGAATCAACATTCTTAAGGGATCCGGTTTGGGTAATTTACGATAACATATTTAAATTCCTTTAAATTGTGGTAAATTGTTGAAAGGAGCTACGTTTCATGAAGAATTAATGATCTATAGAAAAAAGTATAGTTTATACTATTATATTGATTAGACTATAATCTAAAGTCCAGACTATAGTATAAACTATAGTCTCTAGTCTAGACAACAGTCTAGTCTATAGTCTAGACAACAGCCTAGTCTATAGTCTAGACAACAGTCTAGTCTATAGTCTAGTCTATAGTCTAGTCTATAGTCTAGACTATAGTCTAGTCTAGAGTCTAGTCTATAGTCTAGTCTATAGTCTAGTCTATAGTCTAGTCTATAGTCTAGTCTATAGTCTAGTCTATAGTCTAGTCTATAGTCTAGTCTATAGTCTAGTCTATAGTCTAGTCTATAGTCTAGTCTATAGTCTAGTCTATAGTCTAGTCTATAGTCTAGTCTATAGTCTAGTCTATAGTCTAGTCTATAGTCTAGTCTATAGTATAGTCTATAGTCTAGTCTATAGTCTAGTCTATAGTCTAGTCTATAGTCTAGTCTATAGTCTAGTCTATAGTCTAGTCTATAGTCTAGTCTATAGTCTAGTCTATAGTCTAGTCTATAGTCTAGTCTATAGTCTAGTCTATAGTCTAGTCTATAGTCTAGTCTATAGTCTAGTCTATAGTCTAGTCTATAGTCTAGTCTATAGTCTAGTCTATAGTCTAGTCTATAGTCTAGTCTATAGTCTAGTCTATAGTCTAGTCTATAGTCTAGTCTATAGTCTAGTCTATAGTCTAGTCTATAGTCTAGTCTATAGTCTAGTCTATAGTCTAGTCTATAGTCTAGTCTATAGTCTAGTCTATAGTCTAGTCTATAGTCTAGTCTATAGTCTAGTCTATAGTCTAGTCTATAGTCTAGTCTATAGTCTAGTCTATAGTCTAGTCTATAGTCTAGTCTATAGTCTAGTCTATAGTCTAGTCCTATAGTCTAGTCTATAGTCTAGTCTATAGTCTAGTCTATAGTCTAGTCTATAGTCTAGTCTATAGTCTAGTCTATAGTCTAGTCTATAGTCTAGTCTATAGTCTAGTCTATAGTCTAGTCTATAGTCTAGTCTATAGTCTAGTCTATAGTCTAGTCTATAGTCTAGTCTATAGTCTAGTCTATAGTCTAGTCTATAGTCTAGTCTATAGTCTAGTCTATAGTCTAGTCTATAGTCTAGTCTATAGTCTAGTCTATAGTCTAGTCTATAGTCTAGTCTATAGTCTAGTCTATAGTCTAGTCTATAGTCTAGTCTATAGTCTAGTCTATAGTCTAGTCTATAGTCTAGTCTATAGTCTAGTCTATAGTCTAGTCTATAGTCTAGTCTATAGTCTAGTCTATAGTCTAGTCTATAGTCTAGTCTATTGTCTAGTCTATAGTCTAGTCTATAGTCTAGTCTATAGTCTAGTCTATAGTCTAGTCTATAGTCTAGTCTATAGTCTAGTCTATAGTCTAGTCTATAGTCTAGTCTTAGTCTAGTCTATAGTCTAGTCTATAGACTATAGACTATAGACTATAGACTATATACTAGACTATAGTCTAGTCTATGGTGTAGTGTACAGTCTAGTGTTTAGTCTATAGTGTAGCCTATGATCTAGTCTATGGTCTTTTATACAAACTATAGTCAACCTATAGACCACACTATGGTCCAAACTATAGATCTAAATATGCACTAAGGTATTCTCCAAAATTGGTATAATTTAAATATTACGAATCCTTATTTTTTTATACAGTTTTAATATATAATAAAAAAAAACGTTTCTTTCGGACCCTAATATTTATGTAATTATCGGCTTTCTAACATTATCATTGTGCTTTTTTTACAAATAAAACTGCATCAGTATTTACAAATTATAAAAGTATGTATTTTAGTTTTAAGTAATCGATTTTTATACATATCTGAAATGTAGTATTATCTGAAACGATTTTATAACTGCAACAACAACAACAACTATTTTAACAATGTGCAACAACAAGCAGTAATAACAAAACTATAAGCTGCAAACATTAATATTTTATTGATTTTTTTATGGTTACAACAATAATGCACTTACATAGATGTAGATATCGCCACCTTTGGTGATTTTTAACGATGTTTTTAAGATTAAAATACTTTATGATTGAAATGCCATACATAACGACAACAACAACATTGTGAATATTTTCCATAATCATTGTCATTACAAGTATTTATTGCCACACCATCTAGTCAATGATTGTTAACATAATCTTCTTTCGTTTTTGTATATAATTTGTGGTCCAACACTATAGGGCACTGGTTGACGCACTGTTTCAGCTGAGAGTCTAACAACATCACCAGCCAATAGAAGATTATGATACTTTTGTTGTTTGCGTTTTAATATTTGATGATTATAAATATCGTATGATGTTTTAGGATCTTCACATATTAATTCAAAAGTTGCATCTAAATCGCGTGATGTAACTTGTGTTGAAATATTATGGACTTTACGTCTAAAACTTTTAATTTTAGCGGGTTTTCGTTTGATAGGCGCCATAAATTAGCGAGAAATTTTTAAAACAACTATGAATTTTGTTTAATTATTTATTTTTTTCTATCAAATTTTGAGTGAAAAAGATTTTGAAAAAAGTTTTAGTGAATTTAAAATCCCAGTGGGAAAATTTTCCTTTTTTTTTATTAATTTAACGCCTTATGTTTTTAATTTCTTTGCAGTTCTAGACCACATTTTGAACATGTAGTACTTATAGTTTAATAACGATAAAAGGGGCCAATTATTTTTGCTAATATTTTTGGACAATATAAAAAATGATCAATAAAATATTGAAATTTATAATTGTCACATTATGGTTACTACAGTTACCTTTAAAAGTTCAAACTCGCCATCACAATCGCAATAGCGGTGGGGGTGGAGGTGGTGGCAGATTCCGATCATTACAGTCGCAACAATTATCGAATATTGATGTACGAGATAAAATACTTGAACTACAATGTTATGCCAAGTGTCATGAAACTTTGAGAGGCAATAATATCGACTATGAACCCTGTCTAACAAAATGCCAAATTGACATGATCAAAGCCCCCCGCAGAGGTTACTGTCCAGCCATGCAAAATGCCATCTTTCAAAATATCAACGTACAACCGTTACAAAAACTCTCCTGCTTGGACAATTGCAGTTATGATTTTGATTGTCCCGAAGTGCAAAAATGTTGCAATTCAGCCTGTGGACCGGTGTGTATGCAACCTATAGGTGTGCGAGACGATAGTCGGCTACCGCCCATACCAAAGATATTAAAATGTGGCCTTATACCGCGTGAACAAAAAGTGGAAATAACTTTGGAATCAAATTCTTCGTATTATTTTCACGTAGAGGTGCGTTATCATATTGGCTCGTTGTTATCGCCGCGTAAATTGGGCCCTTGGCAATATCAGGCAGTGCAAAAATTAGCAGAAATTTTAGATTTGAATATATTGTTGTAAGTAAAGTATAATTAAAAAGTTAAAACTAGATCAGGAGAATTTAACGATACAATTATTATTTCTTTAATTTTGAACATCTTACAGAACTACTGTAGCATTTTACTTGAGACCTGGTCGTTGGTATCAAGTAAGAGTGGCAGCTATTAATGCTTATGGTTTCAGAGGCTACTCGGAACCTTCACAGGCTTTTACTTTACCTAATCGTAAGTACTTTAATTAATAAAAAACTTTTATAAATCATTTAATAAAGCCTCAAAATGTTCAACTTTTGAATTTAAAAATAAACTTTAAAATTTTAACATTTCTTCTGAACTTAACAAGTTTTTAATAGATTTAAGAATATCGAATATTTTTACATATTTCCTTTTTCAGATCCAAAACCACCAAAAGCTCCAGCAGATTTAAAAGTCGTGTCATCACATTTGAATGGTAAACATGTTAATATAAAAATAGTATGGTGTGCTTCCAAATCAAATCTTCCAATTGAAAAATATAAAATTATCTGGTCATTATATGTTAATAATGTACGCGATGAATCTTTAATATCGAATGAGGCCTTTGTTAAGGATGTAAGTATTAAAAGCTCAACTTATTTTTACTAAAATGCTTTTTAAAAATCTAATTTTCCCAAAGTTGCTTATTGTCAAGTTAATAAAATTTCCTATTTTTTTATAAACTAAAATCTGTTTGATCTCTTTTATCTACTTTAGCGTCATCAATTTGAAATTCCTAATTTATTACCAGACTCCAGTTATTATATACAAGTACAGGCCATGTCTATTAATGGCAAAAGACGCTTAAAATCGGATAAACACTCTATACTCTACAATACCACCAAATCACCCACTCAAGCCTTTAGTCCATTAAAATGTGGCAAAGAACATCAACTCCTAAGAGATGGTCTGAGTAATGCATTTAATGATGATAGATATTATACGAAAAACAATTTATACAACGATGGTGGTGGTAGTTCATTAACATCACTCTCCTCCTCATCTGCTATCAGTTCCATATCTAGTTCTACGACCAATTTAAATATAAATAACAATAATAGTACTTATAACTCGAAAGCGGAAAAATTCGATGTGAAATATCGTCCTAATCGTAAATTGGGTATGTTGGTGATAATATCTGGTCTCTTTACAAGAGATGAAAAGTAAGTTTGATCTTATCAAGTGTTTTCATAAGTGCCACCCTTAAAATGCTAGTTGATCTTTTTAACAGCGTAAAATTTATAAACAGCTATGAAAACTGTACTAGAACTGAACTGAACTGGAATTGAACTGGAACTGAACTGGAACTGAACTGGAACTGAACTGGAATTGAACTGGAACTGAACTGGAACTGAACTGGAACTGAACTGGAACTGAACTAGAACTAAACTAGAACTGAACTATTATGTATCAGAATTAGAATCTAAAATATAATCTGATCTAACCGAGTGTACTAGAATCCGAACATTAATCTGATACACCCATGAGAAGAACGTTTTTATCCGAATTTTCGATAAATTCTCCTTTAATAAAAATTGTTGCTAAATCTTTGTTTTAAAATATTTTCTAAAATGCTCTATTTTGGGAAATAAAACTTTCGAATAACTCCTCCTTATATTAAAAAAATCATAATCAATTTATTTCTAAAAATTTACGAAAATATGAATTTAAACAATTTTCCTTTTCAAATTTAGAGTATTCATCAATACAAAACAAACCTTATAAACATTATTTTTTTTTTTCTAAAATCTAAAACTTTTCAATTTAATTACACCCCTTTTTTAGTAATTTTAAAACAAAACAAAAAAACAACTCTGACCATAAGTATTACTTTTTTCTCGCCATCCAACTCCTCCAAAGGCATTGCGTTGTTACTATCTTTGCCCCTTTTTCTGCTCCGTTGTTATTCACATGGAAAACATATTAAAACTTAAGCTTTGTTTTCTAGCATAAAAGGGTGGCATAAGCTCTTAAATACGTGTAAGTAGATTGAAAAATTGTCACTTGTCAATTGTTTTTTCTTTTCGTTATTTTTTTCCTTTAGAATTTATGAACTTTGTCCCATTGAAACGAACTGCGGAGAAGGTGAATACAATGCAATACGTGTAAATGTAAGTAATATAATAAACTACTATTAGTTGCTCTAATTGTAAAATTGTATGTAGTAAATAAATATTGTAAGTAATATGAGTAGTGTCGCATTTACGTTTTTTTTTTGTTTTTGTTTTGTTTTATTTATAATTGTTTTAGTATCACGTTTTCAACGTTTTTAATAACCCAATGCCAAAATATGTACTTTGTTACCAAACCATCAAAAAATATTGTAAAATGCAATATGTTTTTTGAAAATTTGTTTTTGTTAATTTTTTTATTTGAAAATGTTGTATGTAGAAAGAAGCAATGAATAAGCAATTAAACACGTTTTGAGTGTTTTCTTTCAATATTGATTCATAATATTTAATCATTATAGGAACAACAAGGTCTAGCCAGTGAAAGTATTGAAATTATGTAAATTATTTTTTAATAAATGTCATTAGCAAGAACAATAGTTTTGTTTTACAATTTTAGTAAAAATTCTCAATGTATTAAAAAAATTTTAATTAATATTTGTTGAAAATTCTCAAATTAAAAAATAAAGAATTTAAAACAAATCAGTAAATGAGATGTTTGTAAAAAAGGTTAGATCTATTTCCTGTACTCGTCAGATTTTAGGGCAGTGATCTTACTATTCTAACTTACTTAGCTTTCTGTTAGATTAAAAACAAAACTAATTTCGCTAAAGATTACGATGATTGTGTTTTTCAGTAAATTTATTTTTCCCCATACTTTAAGCGAGTTTTCAAGTCAAATATAAACAGCAATTACTAATAGATAGTTCTAGAACTCAACTAGAACTAAACCAGTACTGAACCAGAACTAAACTAGAACTGAACTAGAACTGAACTAGAACTGAACTAGAACTGAACTAGAACTGAACTAGAACTGAACTAGAACTGAACTAGAACTGAACTAGAACTGAACTAGAACTGAACTAGAACTGAACTAGAACTGAACTAGAACTGAACTAGAACTGAACTAGAACTGAACTAGAACTGAACTAGAACTGAACTAGAACTGAACTAGTACTGAACTAGAACTGAACTAGAACTGAACTAGAACTGAACTAGAACTGAACTAGAACTCAACTAGAACTGAACTAGAACTGAACTAGAACTGAACTAGAACTGAACTAGAACTGAACTAGAACTGAACTAGAACTGAACTAGAACTGAACCAGAACTGAACTAGAACTGAACTAGAACTAACCTAGAACTAACCTAGAACTGAACTAGAACTGAACTAGAACTGAACTAGAACTGAACTAGAACTGAACTAGAACTGAACTAGAACTGAACTAGAACTGAACTAGAACTGAACTAGAACTGAACTAGAACTGAACTAGAACTGAACTAGAACTGAACTAGAACTGAACTAGAACTGAACTAGAACTGAACTAGAACTGAACTAGAACTGAACTAGAACTGAAGTAGAACTGAACTAGAACTGAACTAGAACTGAACTAGAACTGAACTAGAATTGAACTAGAACTGAACTAGAACTGAACTAACTAGAACTGAACTAGAACTGAACTAGAACTGAACTAGAACTGAACTAGAACTGAACTAGAACTGAACTAGAACTGAACTAGAACTGGAACTAGAACTGAACTAGAACTGAACTAGAACTGAACTAGAACTGAACTAGAACTGAACTAGAACTGAACTAGAACTGAACTAGAAGTGAACTAGAACTGAACTAGAACTGAACTAGAACTGAACTAGAACTGAACTAGAACTGAACTAGAACTGAACTAGAACTGAACTAGAACTGAACTAGAACTGAACTAGAACTGAACTAGAACTGAACTAGAACTGAACTAGAACTGAACTAGAACTGAACTAGAACTGAACTAGAACTGAACTAGAACTGAACTAGAACTGAACTAGAACTGAACTAGAACTGAACTAGAACTGAACTAGAACTGAACTAGAACTGAACTAGAACTGAACTAGAACTGAACTAGAACTGAACTAGAACTGAACTAGAACTGAACTAGAACTGAACTAGAACTGAACTAGAACTGAACTAGAACTGAACTAGAACTGAACTAGAACTGAACTAGAACTGAACTAGAACTGAACTAGAACTGAACCAGAACTGAACCAGAACTGAACTAGAACTGAACTAGAACTGAACTAGAACTGAACTAGAACTGAACTAGAACTAGAACTGAACTAGAACTGAACTAGAACTGAACTAGAACTGAACTAGAACTGAACTAGAACTGAACTAGAACTAGAACTGAACTAGAACTGAACTAGAACTGAACTAGAACTGAACTAGAACTGAACTAGAACTTAACTAGAACTGAACTAGAACTGAACTAGAACTGTACTAGAACTGTACCAGAACCAGTTCAGTTCTAGTTCAGTTCTACTTAATCTAGAATAGATTTTAACAAACTTTTTCTACATAATAAAAATTTAAAAAAAACAAGCAGTTCTTAATGCAATCATTAACCAAACCTTTAATATTAATATGAACTAGAACTGAACTAGAACTGAACTAGAACTTAACTAGAACTGAACTAGAACTGAACTAGAACTGTACTAGAACTGTACTAGAACTGAACTAGAACTGAAGTAAGTTCAGTTCTAGTTCAGTTCTACTTAATCTAGAATAGATTTTAACAAACTTTTTCTACATAATAAAAATTAAAAAAAAAAACAAGCAGTTCTTAATGCAATCATTAACCAAACCTTTAATATTATTATTTTTTCATTTCAGAAGGATTCTTTGGTTTTTAGCAAACTCAGTTACAACACAACCTACAGCTTTAAGCCACGCAGTAACTCTGTAACTTCCGATGACAATATCAAGGGCATAACATTTACCACTCCCAAATGTGAAATTTTTCGCAAAGGCCATCCAAAAGCTAATATTAAGTGTTAAAACCTAAACAAAATGAGATTTTTTACAACAAGAAAAACAAAAGAAAACATATTTTAAAAAAATTAATATATTGTTTTATTTAAACAAAGATTTAAATTCATTTAAAGCATTTGTAGGCGTAGCAGCATCATTGGGGGTTTTTAATTTTAAAGCTTCCAGAACTTTTTCATAATCCAATTTTTCACCATGTTCAATGAGTGCAGCTATTAAACGTGAGGTATAGAGGACAGGACCACCTACCAGATGCAGGAAGTGGTAGTCTTTTTGTTGGCGCATAGTGAAAAGTATACGTTTTGAAACAAAGTCCTTGTAATTACTAACATGGCCGACACATATATAACGTTTCTCATGGGGTGAATAGATTTCAATTTGAGCACGTAAACTTTCGGCAGGTGTTAGTTGAGCTGCATTGACATACACAACACGGAAGTGTATATTAAAAGTTTTGTAGAAATCCACACAAAGATTTAAAATATTTTCCATTTGTTCTTCTGCTCCCTGCAGATCAGTAGTGGCCACAAATGTTTGCACAGCATTATTTTGTGTGGCTGTGAAAAGGTTATTGGTATTGCTGCTGTTAGTTCTTTCATAAATCCGACCCAGACTAACAAATTTTAAAGGTAAAACTGTAGGATAAACACAAAGTTTCGTTACAGCACCCAGAAAACTTTCAAAAGATCCTCCACCCGTTAAATAGGCAGCATTTAGTTTATTTTGTAAATGTGCCTCCATAACCTTATGATATTGATCCATGGGTGTAGCATTTGCTTCTAACAGAACACAGCGAGTAAAATCTGGATTAGCAGTTTGAATGAAATTGCCTTTATCAAGAAAATATCTCATTAAAGCTTGAGGAACTCTTATATCAAATTCGGCAGCCTCATTTATCATGTAGTAGCGACTATTGTCAATGAAATATATCAAATCATCATGTTCTAAGTGAGATTTTTCCGCTTCCATTAACTGTTGCTTACTACGGTAAAGAACTCTTTCATGTTCTCCCTCCGGGCACTGGGGATGTAAAGTATTTGGTAAATGCAAAAATGCTTGTATAAATTCATCTTCAATGGGATAGAAATTAGTTTTCATCGCTTTCAAATCATTCCTCAAGTGTTTGCCTTTTTCTTTAAGATCATTAATCAGATCTTCATCCTTTTGGGCTGATATAGCAAGTTGCTTCAATTGTTTTGCTATCATTTCACGTTCATCTTCTAATTTGTCCATAGCCTTAATACCCTCCCTATAGGTGCCAAACATTTCCAATACTTTTTTCAAATCAATTGCTAGTTTTCTTTTTTCCACTGAGTGCTCCAACTGTTCCATATTCTGAAATGTTTGTTTAAAATCCATATAGGGCTGTAGTGTTACATAGTTTTCACTGGCTTTGTCTCCGGTTATATATAGGGCAGAAACATGTCGAATTTTTAATGCATTTCCAGAAAGTGGAATGATTTTTGAACAGTTTTTAATTATTCTATGCATTTTTTGTGTTTAATTTAATTCATAACTTTTCGTGCAAATGAATTGATTTGTAATATTTTTAGTAAAGAACTGTCGTAATAAAAACAGCATCAGCTGGTCACCAGCTGGCAACCGGTGTCCAACAGCTGTTTTATCGTCTTTGAATGTGTGGTGTTATAAGCGTTACCATACCTCGTGGAAGAAATTTCTTATTCCGTAATAGGAATTTCTGAATTTCCAAACAGTACCAAACATTAATAGATTGTCTAGTCTAGTACGTTTGACTAGACTTTGTACTAGTCTATTGACTAAATGGAGGGAAGTTTGTTATTTCGTATGTAATTTCTGCAATTTAATTTTATAAAGTACATATATTCTGAATCCCGAAGATATCAGTGATCTTAAGTAAATAAATAAATAAACTACATACCTACAGACATCGTTAAATAGGCTAAATTCAACGATGTCTGACTTTTCGTAATTATGTTGAAATCAATTTCCTGATGTACACTCTTCTAAAGAATTAAGCACCGGTAAATCCTAATCTATAAAAGCGCGAAGACACATTTGTTGTTAAAATCTGTTATGTCATCAGAAATTCCACTCTGTCGAGGTTTCACCTCCGCCATATCTGCATGCTTCTTCGTGACATCTTAACCAAAAATTTTAGCTCCTTTATTCTATTAGCGCCTTTATTCTATTACAATCGTAGGTATGTTTGTTCATTTGTCATCTTTTTTTCCCTAAAACCCGTATTTAAAAATCTCCTGTACTTGCAAAGATATTGTCTAATGAAGTTTTTGACGTAAAATTATGGGCATTAAACATTTATTTTCAAACCGCCAAACGTCATAACGGATGTTATAAATGAAGGTGTCTTCCCGCTTTTATAAAGTCTCAAATGTGGCCATACATGTTTTTTCAGTTTTTAGGACAAGATATTTTGGAAATCTGAAGTGATGGAGACATTCTGAATCCAAATTCGGAACTAGCGCTACTAATCCTTTAGAAATGTATACTTTGGATATCGACTTTTTTTTATTTATTATTTTTGTTTCACTTTACAAATATGTAATTCATCTGGCAACTTTCATAAACAACGCTGTTGTATCAATTCCACATTGTTTTACACAAAATATAAATAATTTTATACGTTTACATTCAGTTGAGTTTTATTTCTTCTTTTCCATAAAATTTTGCAAATTCTTAACATAAAAAATAAAAGTGAAAGACTAATAAAACAAAATGCCTAAAGATAAAAAACATAAAAAGGATGATCATCGTGAAAGACACCACAAGCACAAGTCAAAACATAAGCATAAATCAAAATCAAAGAAAAAATACCGCTCATCTTCTTCTTCAAGTTCTTCATCGTCTTCATCCAGTGGTGATGAATCTCTACCCAAAAATGTCCAACTATTAAAAGCTCTCGAGGAAAGACGTATCAAAGAGGAATTAGAAAGGAAGCGCCTTAAAGAAGAGCTTAAGGCAAAAGAGACACCAGAGCAAAAACGAGAAAGACGTTTGAGAGAAAAGGAAGCCAAGGAATTAAGAAGAAAACAACGAATGGGCTGGGATAATGAATACCAAACGTATACAGATCAAGATAATCCTTTTGGTGATTCCAACTTGACCTCGACCTTTGTATGGAATAAAAAATTACAGAAACAAGGTTTAAAAGATGTCCCAATACAGACAGTGGAGGCATTAAATCGACAAAAACAAATGGAGAATAAATTGGAATTAGAAAAGGTTAAGAAACGTAGGTTGGAGAGAGAAAAAGAAAAACAAGCACGAGAAGAAGAAATGGTATTGCAGCAAAGACAAAAGGAGGCAGCACAATTTCATGAATGGGAGAAACAAGAAGATCAATTTCATTTGGAACAAGCTCGCTTGCGAAGTGAAATACGTATACAAGATGGCAGAGCAAAACCTATAGATTTACTAGCCCAATACATAAACAGTTCAAAGTTGGAGGATGCCATCGAAATGCAAATGCATGAGCCCTACTATATACTTAATGGTTTGTGCATCAAAGATTTAGAAGATCTACTAGTGGACATTAAAGTCTATATTGAATTGGAAAAAGGTGAGCATATAGATTTTTGGAATGATATGACCATTATTGTAGAAGATGAGTTACAAAAACAAAGAAAACAAGCAGAACAAGATGAAGCAGCAAGTTCTCGTCGGGAGGGTATACACGAGAGTGTGGTGAAAGATGTGACGGGTATATTTCGTAACAAAACCATAACACAATTAGATGAAATGAGAGCCAAAATAGAAGGTAAAATTGAGGCTCGTACGGAAGGTGTGGATATTAGTTATTGGGAAAATATATTATCACAACTAAAGGCTCATATGGCGAGAGCACGCTTAAGAGATCATCATCAAAAGAAACTCAGAGAAAAATTGGATCTACTTAAAACTTCAACAGTTAAAGAAGAACCCCAGGAGAGTTCACCACAACATCATGAGGGCCGCGAAACGCAGGAGGCCAGAGAAGAAAGCGAAGAAACCCAACAGGAGATATATGAAAATGATTGCTTTAATCTCTACAATGAAGGCAACTACAGTCCTCAATATGTATCCTCTGAAATGCAGTTCTCTTCCCTTAATATTGTGGACGAAGAAGAGGATGAAATGAATTTGAAATATCAAAGACAACAGTTGCTGGAAAATAATTCAGAAAATGTTAACTTCAGCCAAGAGGAAGTTAATATGCGTAGCGAAGCTCGCAAGGGCATGTCTAATGATGAAGTTGAATTTAGTGTTGAAATGCCTTGCGACAATTCACTCGCCATACAACTAGCCACTGACAAATATCGTCCACGCAAACCTCGTTACTTTAATCGTGTACACACCGGCTTCGAATGGAATAAATACAATCAAACGCATTATGATATGGACAATCCTCCACCGAAAATTGTTCAAGGTTATAAATTTAATATATTCTATCCGGATCTTATAGACAAATCGAAAACACCACAATATTTCCTTACACAATGTGAAGATAATCCAGATTTTGCTATTTTACGTTTTCACGCTGGACCACCCTATGAGGATATTGCTTTTAAGATTGTTCATCGCGAATGGGAGTTTAGTTATAAGCGTGGTTTTCGTTGTCAATTTCATAATAATATCTTTCAGTTGTGGTTCCATTTCAAACGCTATAGATATCGTAGATAAAGGAAAGAAGGAAGGGACGAAGGATGTTTTTTGTTTATTTTGCGAATGTCTTTTGTGTGTAATTTTAAATATAAATTAAAATATATTTTAATAAAAATAAGTGAAATAATATATACAAAGTGAATGAAGAGTTTTATTGCTTTTAATGGATTACTGATTTAAGGGAAATTGTTCAGATCTACTACTTTTTAAAAACTTCTTCTACTTTTGGAACATGTTCAATACATGTTCTAGTTTTGATCTAGTTAAGTTCTCGATGAGTTCTAGTTCGTTTATATTTAAGTTATGGGTTACTTCTAGGTCATATCTAGTCCAATTTTTAATTAATTCTAATTGCGATCTAGAATAGATATAGTTCATTTCAAGTTCTTGGTACATTTATATCCTGTTCTAGTTCAGTTTCTTGATCGGTTTTAGTTCTAATTAAGTATTGTTCCACTTCAATTCTATATGAATTCTAGTTAAGTTGTGGTTCTATTCCAGTTCCGTTCTCATTAAGATTTTAGTTCTAGTTCTAATCAAAAACTGGACTACAACTGATAGTTCTGAACTATCAATTTTTGTTCTAGTTTAGCTGTAGTTCATTTAAGTTCATTCCTTGTTCTAGTTCCGTTTTAGTTCTATTCAGAAGATCTATTTTAGTTCTTGTTAAGTTATAGTTCTGTTTTAATTCAATTCTAGAGTTCTAGCTCTGTTCTATTTGAATTCTGGTTCAATTCTATATATAGTTATAGTTCTGTTATAGTTCTGGATCTAGTTCTGTTCTAATTCTATTCTATTTCTCTTCTAGTTCAGTTCTAGTTCTCTTCTAATTGAGTTTTAGTTTAGTTTCACATAAAACACTATTTAGAAATCAAATTTGAGATGGGTCCTGATCCAGACCTATATCAGTAAGTGTTCAGTTTAGTTGTTCCGATTATAAACATTTATGATTATTAAACAAATAAAACTTTCTTTACGTATATAAGATACAACTTTATTGCACAAACATTTAAAAAACATCACAAAAAAAAATAATAAAATTATAAAAATAATATTTATGTTTGATATTTCTTTTAACAAAACATTTCTAATTTAAGGCAATATTTATAATTTTTGGTATTTTGTAAAATATTAAGGCACTTTGTACGTGAGCAAGGACAATTAAAATAAAAAATATACATGTACGTATGTATGTGTATTTAACAAACATTTATGAACAATTATTTAAGTTACGTATAAACGTTGAGTGTATTTAACACCACAGATCTATCATATAATACCATCAATATTTTTGAGCAACTGTTCAAAAATTAAAAAAATTTAAATAAGTAAAGTCAAGTTATCATCAGTATGAAAACTAAAATCAACTGATAATGCGTGATTTTAAGCATAAAAAACTTTGGTTTAACTAATATAACTTCCACAGTATTTAAATATTTGACAAAAAATAATATCATATTAACTTTGATGTTTAATACCCATTTGTTCCAAGAGTCATATAATTATTGTTCTATATAGTCAAATAATTGCACAATGTGAAAGAAAACCAAAGCTTTCCCTAACTTTAATAATACTTATTTTATTTCTTGTAAAATTTGAGCAAACGATGGTGGCGGTTTAAAGTTTATAACTTCTTTGTATATCAAATCCTTCCATTTTTCAACGGGCAAATCCATATCTTCAAAACTTTGATCGTACAAGGGTGAAGTTTGTTCATCACTTGGTTCTGAATATTTTTCCATATAAGGATGTGCCAAGGCCTGTTCAGCAGTAATACGTTTCTCTGCATCTAATTCTAACATTTTCTCTAACAAATCAATGGCTAATGGGTTGGCGCCCTTGAAGAAAGTCTTAAAATCACGTCTCTTCATGGGAGGCAATGATTTAATGTAGTTGCGTGCACTTTCCGAGGAAATTTTTTGCATAAAATCATCGGGCGGAGTACCCAAAACTTCCATAATCAAATTTAACTGGTGTATGTGGTCAGTGCCCGGGAATAAAGTGCGTCCAGTAAGTAATTCAGCCATAATACAACCCACCGACCAAATATCCACGGTTAGATTATAATGCATCCAGTTAAGCATAATTTCCGGGGCACGATACCAACGTGTGGCCACATAACCGGTCATTTCATTTTCTGTTGGCCGTGCCAAACCAAAATCTAAAATTCTCAATTCGCAATCCTCATTTACTGCAATATTGGAGGGTTTTAAATCACGGTGTATAATACCAGCACTGTGTATGTATTTTAGACCACGTAATATTTGATAAACCAAAAACTGCACATGTTCATCGGACAGACGTTGTGTCCTTATAATATTGTTTAGATCGGCATCCATAAGATGAGTAACTAAATACACCTGTTGAAAATTTTCCAAGGTTACATTTGGGGGGTGCGGATGAAAGACATCCAATAGACCAATAACATTCTCATGATCCATGTGTTTGAGTAGTCTCAATTCTCGATAAGTACGTTTAGCATGCACCGCCGATTGAAAAGGGCGTGCCAACTTTTTAATGGCAACATACATGTTAGTACCTCTTACCAGGGCCTTGCACACCTGTCCATAGGCACCAGAGCCTACTTGTTGTAATTGTTGATAGATTTCTGGTATTTCCCATTCTGTACGATTTATTGTCACCTTGTAGAATTTAACCATGACGTTTTTTCTTTTCTTTTTCTTCTTCCAAACTTCTTTGTGAATCCAGACAATAACTTAATAATTTGCTGCTTTAATTTTTCTTTTTTTTTTTCTTTAGTAAAGAAAATTACTGATTATGTTTATCTACGTTTTGATTGTTCGTTTTATTGTGTTAAAAAATATAAAATAAAATATTTGATATATGAGTGGATTGTTGGTCGTTTGGTTAAAACTTAAGAATTAAATTCTTATACCAATTCTGTCCTCTCTTTTGTTAATTTCATTTGATTTTATGAGTAAAACAAAAACACAAGAAATGAATATAAAAATAAACACTCATACAATTATACTAATAAAAAATCATTTTAATTCATTTCTGTTTAGGGTTCCTTGCCTCACTACCCCCGATATCTTTCTTATAGCCAGCCACTGATAGAATATATTTGTGCTCTCTGTTTCTACTACTACTACTACCTCCCACATTCATTATAAAGAATTTTTCAAAAGAACAGCAACAACAACAAAACATATGATTTTTGTTTGAGGTGTGAATAATTAGTATTGTTTAGAATTTAACATTTTATTTTTGTAATTATAATTATTACAAGGGTTTTCAGAGTTGTGTTTTCGTATCATGGCTGAGTTAAATGTCAAATTAAGAAACAAAAATCGGAATGTTTTGTTTTTAATTTTATTTTATTGTATTAAATTAATAAAACAACTTGTTGAAATCATTTATTAAATAATTAAATTAAAACAATTTGAAAATTTGTTTGTTTGTCTGGAAAAAATCATCTGTGTTATTTATTAGCCGTTTTTCCGATTTTCAAAAACAAACTTCTCGAAAGCATGTCTGACATGCTTAATTATCGAAGATATGAAATCGGATGATACCTGAGATCCTCAGAAAATTGGTTTCAATAAAGATGCACAAATGATCATTTATAAAGATTCGGACTAATAATATTTTATACTTATGTAGGTTCCGAAAATTATATTTTGAAATGGCCAACGGAATGACATGCTTTTTTCTAAAGGACTAAACAGCGCTGAATACTAATCTGTTCTTATGATTAAAAAACTACATTTAGGAGATATTTGAGATATTATAACAGCACGAAGACTTATTTTTTATAAAATTTATTTTATCGTCTAAAAGTCCAATATGTCGACTTTAAAAGAGTTTAATATCTATTTCTTCTTGGAGACATTTTAACCTGAAGTTTAAAACAAAATTAAATTGGCAAAAAATAATTTTTAACCACATTTCGCCTGTATTTTATGACAAACTTATATCTTAAAATTTCTCAAGAATAAAATAAAATGCCCTACTGAAGAGGCGAAATGAATCCAAAGGGGACATTTGGGAGAACACCGTCCACAGGTTATTCGGCAAGGCAAGGAACAGGACGTTTAGGTCTCTCGCATTTCTATCCAATACGGCAAAGGTAGATTTCTCGAAGTTTTCGTTTTCGAGAATCCTTCTTTTCGAAAAGCACCGACAAAGCGTCGCTAAATTCGAAAGAATTTACGGCTTGGTTGGTGATGTTCTGGGTTGCTCCACTCTCTGGAGACAACAGATCGATGTTGCCATCAACGCGATTAACACTCTAAAGAGAGATGGGTCGATCTCATCATCAACCTGCATTCCCTGCCGAATGTAGTGTCTTCCAAGCAGAGCGATCTGAATTGTGGCGGAACAGATACGGAGTCATATCAATCCGGGGTCAGTTGTGACAATTTATGTTGCAAGCATTGGCTTGTCTCATGATATATTAGCTCTTGTTTGTATATTGCAGAAATGCCCTTAAGGACATTATGAGACAGTTTGCCATTAGACTTTGTTGGGTGCCGGGGCACTGTAATGTGCATTGTAATGAGGTTGCGGTCAAACTGGCTATATTAGTTTCGAACCTTGATATACATAGACGACAGGGAAAGGATGGTAAAACCACCCAGTGGTCACTATTATAGGTTAACATATTCGAAAGAATCCGTGACATCATAAACCAGTCCTAGTATAGACTGTATAGGACTGGATAGGACTGGATAAATGCAGTCTAAGGATTCTGATAAGGATGTTAACGGGACATTGCTCAGTTAGGGCCTTTGTCAATAAGCGGGACAGTACTATACCGGACTATTGCAGGTTATGCGAAGGTGAAAAGTAGAGAGGATCGGGCATATAATTTGCTACTATCATAGGATACAAAATCTCAGGCTGATATGCCTAGGGAATAGGTTCCATGACGAACTGGGGGAAATTGTGGGTTTTAAACCTCACAGTCTACTAGGTTTTGTCAAGGGAATTAGTGGCATCTTCGACTGGGCTTAACAGGGGGAAATAAATTTTCTCTCTCTCTCTTTTTTAGGGTACTGACTTAGTAAATCTTCTGGTTTGGAATAGACCTGTTTCCATTCATCTATCAACTTTACCTTACTTCTTCTTTTTCTTTCTTGTTGTCTTGCTTCTCTGTCTTTGAATCTTCACTCTTTGAAGGGAATCACAATGGACCTTATAGTCTCCGAATGGATATGCACATTTTGATAGTGCATAAACCCTCTAAACCTAAACTTAAACCTAATTATTTCTAATTATTTTCTAAATTATTGAAATCCAATTTAATCTACTTAAAGAATACATTCTTTAAAAAACTGTTCCAAACAGCTGTTAGTATAAAGAGTTGCCAACATAATGCAAATAAATATTATTAATTTTCAAATATCAATTTTTGCAAGTTTAAAAAATAAATATCTGCCATAATTGCTAATCATAGATTAAAAATAATTTGTAAATTTAAAAACATAAAATAAATAGCAACAGGTAATTAGTATATAATATAACAAAAACATTGATCATATGTTTTAATCCATGTAAAATATTAATGACCATTAACTAGTAATACACCAACAACATGGTGTGTATGTAAATAAAAACTACCACCATACTCTCCACCCCGAAAATTACTCTAACTCTAGATACACACATGTTATCTACATTAATATCGGCAAATTAGTAATATTGTAGGTATATATAGTGAACAAAAAAACTCAATGAGAAAACTAAAACAACTTTCTACAACATCGTCCGTCAAAGTTTTAGTTTTATTTAAAAATAAATTTCTATTCTATTTTACTAATTCTTAAATTAAACTTTTTCATTTCTTTCTTTACCTGCTGTTAAAGTTTTGAAAATTATATTAGAAAATCCTATCAATTGTTTATGATTAAAAGTATAAAATGTTATAGACAAAACACACAAATGCTAAAAATTGCATGTTGTTGGTCACAATTTAGTTGGAAATTTGTTATCAGTTGTGTTCTGGACACCGACAGAAACGGTTCATTTTTTTTTTAATAAATACAAACAAAAATACTCTCGTAATTCTCACTTTGAAACAAAATCAGAAAACAAAATAAAGTGAGAAGTTAAATTAGTCGAATTATTTGCATATTTGTTTGTACAAGAGTACAAGAAACCAAATAAAAAAAATTAAATCCATTCAAAAGGTGAGTGTTTTTCATAAAATGTTTGCATTTTATAAAAAAATAGTTCAGGGAAAATGATAATTTATTAAACGTTTGTAAAGAAGTCTAAAGTTTACAAATGGAATATATTAAAACATACCCACTCCATTCTCTCATTATTTATTTGTAAGGTGTTTTTTGTACCCTCCAAAAAAAAAAAAAAATAATAAGTAAATTTTGAACTTTGAACTTGTTGTTTATTGAAATTTTTAAAGAAATTAAAGCTATAAGTTTCTCCAATTTTAGAAGAAATTTTCTGTTTCTAGTGCATCAATTAATATTAAATGAAGTCTTTGTTATTTGTTAGAATGACTTTATAATTTGCAATCTTTAAAAATACAAATACATTATTATCTATAGATTAGATTAAAGTTATTTAAATTTTATCATTTATTACATACAAACACTTAAGTAGATTGTATGTATGTTTGTAAAGAAATCAAAGTTTAATTTAAATTAATTGAAATTTTCGGCTAAATTAATAAAATTGTATTTTCTTTTATACTTTTAGTTGACTTGAAGTAATAAAAATACTTTTATAATATGGCTACTTTATTACCTGGAAATATCGTTTATGGCGGACCCATAACCGGCACCGAAACTCAAGCTTACAAATCATTGGGTGATTTTGTTCTGGCTAAATACAAAAGTTTTGGCAATCAAACTGTTATGGTAATTAATGGAAAATTTTAAAATTTAATTTTATTTGCGAAAGTAATTAGGTCTATAGTATATATTAGAATTATATTTCAAGCTCTCTCAAAATATACCGGATTTGAGCTTAATTGTGGTTTCTGTAATATTACGTTTTTAAAAAAGATGTCATGGAGAAAAACACTTTATTCTATACTTTTTATCTTAAAGGGGAGCTTTTTCAATGATAAACAAACTGCATCAGTGCAAAATATTTGTGGAATATTTCAGCAACCCGGCACTTTCCATTCGGATTTTATACAGCTTTCGATAGACAGATATTGAGACGGAAGGACATGACTAGATTGTCTTAGAATCTAATAAGGGCCCAGAACACAAAAGTAGAAAATCAAAATAAACCCCATCTTTTTGTTGATGGATATTAAACAAGTAGGAGTGTTATATTCGGCTGTGCCGAATCTTGTATACCCACCATCCAAACATTGCCGAAAAGGAATGCTTCCTTATAAATAAACTCATTTTCTGAAGGGGACCTTATATGGGGGTAGGGTCAATTATGGACCGATCCTTATAAAATTTTACGAAGAGATTTACGTTCCTATAAAATATGTTCCTGTCGAATTTCACCGCTATAGATGTTTCTTTTAGACAGTTACGAGCGTTAAAGTCATTTTGTGAAGGGGACCTTATAGGGCGGCTAGGGTCAATTGTGGACCGATCCCTATAAAATTTTACAAAGCGATTTAGGTTTCTATAGAATATGTTCATGTCGAATTTCATAACTATAAATGCTTCTTTTAGACAGTTATGAGCGTTAAAGTCATTTTCTGAAGGGGACCTTATATGGGGGCTAGGCGAAATCGTGGACCGATTGCCCATTTTCAATACCAAACGAACTGCATCAACTAAAAGTATCTATGCAAAATTTCAGCTCTCTAGCTACTTCCGTTTGGACTCTACCGTGTTTTCAACAGACAGACGGACACACAGACGGACAGGCAGACAGACGGACAGACGGACATGGCTAGATCGTCTTAGAATCTAAGAAGGACCCAGAATATATATACTTTTATGGGTCTTAGATGGATATTTCAATGTGTTACAAACGGAATGACAAAAACAATATACCTCCCAGCTTTTTTGATGGTGGGTATGAATAGTATGTGAATAATTATATTCACATACTATTCATTAGTTGACATTGTAAATATGTATGCCAGCTTTTTGTTTTATCAATATATAAATAAAAAAATATTGTTATCTGATTACAACTATAATAATTAAAATTTAGATACTCTGCAAACATTTTAAAGTCCAAACAACCAAAAGTCCAATATCGATAAAAGCAAATTCTGTAAAAATTTTAAAAATGCATATAAAACCTTTTCCTTTATCTCTTCTTTTTCTAGATTGAAAGCAAATTCCGTAAAAAGTTTAAAATGCATATAAAAAACTTTTTCGTTTATCTCTTCCTTTTCTAGATTGATGCTGTCACTGGTCAAGAGTACTCAGCCCAGTATATGCATGATTCAATTGTAAGATTGGCTTATGTGCTCAAACATTTGGGTGTTAAAAGCAATGATGTGGTAGGACTATCCAGTGAAAATAGTGTAGAATTTGCTATAACTTTATTTGCTACTTTTGTGCTAAATGCCACTGTAGCACCCTTAAATGTTACATATTCGGAACGTAAGTTTTAAAACTAAAACTTTAAACATATTTGGGAGTCAATTGATTTTAATTTCTTTTTAGGTGAAGTCCATCATGCCCTTAATCTTTCAAAGCCCAAAGTTATTTTTGCATCAAAAATGACCGTGGATCGCATTGCCAAGGTGGCCAAAAACAACTCATTTGTTAAGAAAATTGTTGTGTTTTCTACCAACTCTACGCACTCTAATGTTTATGCTTTCAAACAATTAATGGAAGATAAATCCATACCCTCACAAGCATCTTATGATTGCATAAAAGCCAATAAGAATGATGATGTTGCTTTAATCGTATGCTCTTCGGGTACCACAGGCATGCCCAAGGGTGTACAATTGACACAATCAAATATTTTGTCCACCTTGGATTCGCAGTTGTAAGTAGTGGAAGTATAAAAACAAAAACAATTATTTTAAATAATTTTTAATTCTTGTAGAGAACCTACTGCTCTTCCTTTGGGCGAAATAACCATGTTAACCGTTATACCTTGGTTCCATGCTTTCGGCTGCTTAACTCTTATTACCACCGGCTGCTTGGGTACATGTTTGGTTTACTTGCCCAAATTTGAGGATCATTTATTCTTAAGTGCTATTGAGAAATATCGTGTTATGATGGCTTTCATGGTGCCTCCATTAATGGTGTTTTTGGCCAAACATCCCATTGTGGAAAAATACGATTTATCTTCTTTGATGGTTTTGCTGTGTGGTGCAGCTCCTTTGAGTAAGGAAACCGAAGATCAAATTAAAGAACGTATTGGTGTGCCCATTATACGTCAGGGTTATGGCTTAAGTGAATCCACTTTAAGTTTATTGGTGCAAAATGATAATGCCTGCAAACCCGGCAGTGTTGGTGCTTTAAAAGTAGGGCTTTATGCTAAAGTAATAGATCCCGATACCGGAAAGACCTTGGGTCCTAACCAACGTGGCGAACTGTGTTTTAAGGGTGATTGTATAATGAAAGGCTATATAGGTGATGTCAAATCCACACAAAGTGTTATTGTTGATGGTTGGCTTCATACCGGCGATATTGGTTACTTTGATGATGATTTTGAATTCTTTATTGTGGACCGCATTAAGGAATTAATCAAATACAAAGGCTTCCAAGTGCCTCCAGCAGAAATTGAAGCTTTACTTTTGACCCATCCCAAAATTAAGGATGCCGCTGTTATCGGCAAACCCGATGAAGAAGCCGGCGAATTGCCCATGGCTTTTGTGGTTAAACAAGCTAATGTCCAGCTAAGTGAACAAGAAGTTATTGATTTTGTGGCTGAACGTGCCTCTCCCGCCAAAAAGTTACGTGGTGGCGTTATGTTTGTCGATGAAATTCCTAAAAATCCCAGCGGCAAAATTTTAAGACGTGTCCTCCGCGATATGATCAAAAAGAAACTTAAATCAAAATTGTAAAGAAAGCTAAAATTTCCTTAAAAATAATCCCTCCCTACCAAAGCCATAAAGTAAAACTTTGCAAGTTCAAATTGTAAAAAAAAAAAAAACAAAACAATATTTTTGTAAACAACAAATTCTTATAGGAATAATTGATAAGTAATGGTAAATGCAATTATATTATTGGTGCAAGTAGACAAAAGACACTTTGATAAAATAATTCCATATTAAAAAAGTTTTATACATTTTTATATATTGAAAAGAAATAAAGTTTATTTAACAAAAAAAACTTACCTGTTTTTATAAAAGTTTTCTAAGGACGCCACTTCATGTACCTACGTGGAGTAAACCAGACCCCTTTGAGGCAAATAGAGTAATTTACAGAATTATAAACACTTTTTTATTTTGAACATATTTACTCCATTTTCTTTATTTTTTTTTTTTGCATAAAAATGTTTGTATTTATATTCCAACTTTGACACTTAAATATTCAAAAACTTTTACACTTTTCAATGAACCTATATAATAAACACACTTTTATTTATTATTTTTTTATTATTTACACTTTTATTTTCAATTTATTTGTAATTATTTACGCTTTTTTATTATTTTCCACCAACAAATAAATAAACAAACGCAAATACGATCAACAAAAACAACAACAACAAACTTCTAACGGAACTTACATGCAAAGTTGCCAAAAAAAGGGACTTTTTTATTTTGGCACTACATTTTTTACTTAACAGGGCTGCCAATTCATGTTGAAGATTTATCCATTACAGTGAATTTTATATTATTTGTATTTTCTTTTATTTTATTGACTGATTTCCGTTTGTAACAGATCGAAATATTAGTAGAAGACCAACAAAACTATATTTATTATAGGTCCTTATTAGATTATGAGACGATCCAAAGTTTAAGTGCCCAATGAAGGTGGTTTAAACTTGAGAAAGAAATACAAAAGTGTAAACAGCTGATGCAAAAAAAAAAATAATACAATTTTTGTAGAAATAAACATTAAAATGATTTATTTATTGATTTACATAAATAGATTAAAGAATAAATGAGAATATAAAAAAAAATTAAATGTTTGGTACTTTTTCGTTTTCTACAGCTACTTTTTGATTTTTCTGCAATATTGATCTTGATGAAATGGAAATCTATAAGAGTGAACTTTTTGTTTTTCAACAGGAACTTTTTGTTCTTCAACTGGTACTTTTTGAGATTTCTGAAATTAAACATATAAAGCCCGTAGTAAATGAGAATCTATAAACGTGAACTTTTTGGTACTTTTTCGTTATTCAACTGGAACTTTATGAATTTTTTATAATATTGAACTATTTGAATAAAAATCTATAAAAGGGGACATTTTCCAATTGGTACTTTTTTGATTTTCCTGCAATAAAACATAGAAACTTTAAGTTTATGTATGCTGAGTATTGAATGAAAATCTATAAATATGGACTTTCTGGTACTTTTTTCCCAACTAGTACTTTTTGGATCCTAACTAAGGTAGTTAATAATGGTGGACTGTTGGTTCTTTTTTCTTAACAACTGGTATTTTTGAATTTTTCCTTGTAAGTTTATAGATTTTTTGGGGAGAAATTCGTTTAAATATTTTATTTAAATAGTCTTTCAAAGAAGATAGAATAATTTACAACTAATAAAATGCTATAAATGCATAATCATTTATGTGGTCCGTCTGTATTTATTTAAATAAAAAACATGTTTATTGTTTTTATTCCTTTTTAATTTCATTTAATAATTGTTTTACTTAAAAGTATCTTTCATTTTAATTTATTACATAAAATCTATTACTTGTTTTTTTTTTTTTTTTTTTTTTTTGTTTTTTTAGTTATTTTAATAAACTATGAATGTTATTAATGTTAACATGATAATATTTAAATATATATATGAGCTAAATATATAGAGTTTTCATTATTTATTTGTTTTTTTTTTTTTTTTTTTCTTTTAAATTTTTAACTATAAACTAATAATTTAAAAAATAATTCATTCAAATAGCACTAAATATTTAGTTATTTTTCTTCTTCTATTTCGTTTTCTTTCTAAACAAAAATTTACTACTTTCCTGTATTTACTTAAATAGTAAATATTAAATAAGTTTGATTTTATTTCAATTATTTTTTTTTCACTAATTTTTTATAGGCAGATATTTGTTGTGAATTTTGTTTATTAATTTCTGTTTTTATATGATAATAGTTAATAATTATTTTATTTAAATGTTTTCTTTGTTAATAAATTGTTTTATGTTTATTACTTTTTTGTTGTATATAGATAGATATTTTATTAATTTTAAAGGTTTTTTCTATTAATTTAAATTCAATTGTTGTAAATTAAGATTTTTCAGAAGCTGAAATAACAAATTGAAGTTATTGATTTGAATTTAAATAATTTGTTATTAATACTTAAGAAAAATCTTATTTTATTTTTTTTGAAGAGTTTTAGTTTTGTTAATAATGGTAAGTATAATAATTTTATTTATTGAAATTTGTTTTAAGGTTTTTGTGTATTCAAATATTGTTCCGTTTGCAATTATTGTAAATATGTGTTGATTTTTCTTCGTTTTTTTCACAAGGTTTGTAGTAAAGTGAAAAATATTAGAAGGTGGTTTGTAAAAATTTAAGGAATAATAAAATCTGTTTATTTAGCATGATTATGCAGTAAGTAAGTAAATATTCTTAAGATTTTGTTGTTAAAAAAGTTTTTTTTTTTTGTGAAACCGGTTGGAAGAAAAACTATTGCCTTAAAGTTGTAATAGAGAAAACATAAAACTTAATATAATTTAAATGCCTTTTGGTAGGATACAAATTTAAACATAACCTTTTATTTTACATATTCATAACTAATTTATAGTGACTTATATAATTAAAAGAAATTAACTTAAATTGCAAAAATTATTTATTAAAAACTTATTTAATAAAATATGTATAAAATTTATTTAAGGATAAAAAGTAGTTTTTTGTTTGCCTTATAAGATTTTCCATATAATTTCATTTGGCACACGTTTATAACAAATTTTGAAACAATATGTTCCAGTTTGTTTCTTCAAACAATTTGTTTAATATTTATTTTTATAATTTATTTATTATATGAACAACTGCATCTGTATGATTGTCAGTTTTGGTTGTTGTTTTTTGCTGTATTCAAGGAGTGGAAGAAGGTTTACGTTTTGGTGTAAGAGTTTATTTATGTATATTCCTTATATTAATTCAATCTGCCATAGCATCCAGCTCATAGGCATTTAAAAAAGTCATTGAGGTCCAGCGATAAGTTTTTGTTGCGGATCATACAATAATTTCCATGCGATTAGCTTTTCTAGTAACTTTTGGAGGTCCTTGTGCTAAATTCGACATGCCACCATATTTAAAATTAAAGATAACCGTTTGTTGTCCGAAATTTGCTTCAAATCTGGCAATTAAAACATATTTGATTTAATATTAAAAAAAGATTTTTAAAAAGTTTTTCAAACAAGAGGTTTTCTAAAGAAAATACTTTCAACAAAAGATATCCTTTAGAAACGACTTCCTACAAAAGATTTTCGTTAGAAAAGTAAATCAATAAAAGATTTTCTATAGAAAAGTCTTTCAACAAAAGATTTTCTATAGAAAAGTCTTTCAATAAAAAATTTTCTATAGAAAAGCCTTTTAACAAAATATTTTCTTTAAAAAGTCTTTCAACAAAAGATTTTCTTTAGAGAAAGTCTTTCTACAAATGATTTTCTATAGAAAAGTCTTTCAACAAAAGAAAAGACTTTGAACCAAAAATTGTCTATAGAAAAATATTTCAACAAAAGATTTTCTATAGCAAAATCATTCAACAAAAGATTTTCTATAGCAAAATCATTCAACAAAAGATTTTCTATAGCAAAATCTTTCAACAAAAGATTTTCTATAGAAAAATCTTTCAACAAAAGATTTTCTATAGAAAAATCTTTCAACAAAAGATTTTCTATAGAAAAGTCTTTTAACAAAAGATTTTCTATAGAAGCCTTTTAACAATAGATTCTCTTTAGAAAAGTCTTTCAACAAAAGATTTCCTATAGAAAAGTTTTTCAACAAAAGATTTTTCATAGAAAAGTCTTTCAGCAAAAGATTGTTCATAGAAGTCTTCCAACAAAAGATTTTTTATAGAAAAGTCTTTCAACAAAAGATTTTCTATAGAAAAATCTTTCAACAAAATATTTTCTATAGAAAAGTTCTTCAACAAAAGATTTTCTATAGAATAAACTTTCAACAAAAGTTGTTCTATAGAAAAGACTTTCAACAAAAGATTTTTATTAGAAAAGTCTTTCTACAAAATATTTTTTATAGAAAAGTCTTTCAACTAAAAATTTTCTTTAGAAAAGTCCTTGAACAAAAGATTTTCTATAGGAAAAGCTCTTGTTAAAAAAAAATCTTCACAAATCTTTGTCTAATTTGCCATAAACTTACTCTGTACTTATATGTATTTCCGGAGGTTTTCCAGTGGCATTTTGTATAACTAAAAACATTTTTGTAACGATTTCTATAACATGAGCTGTTTGAAATACAAAATCTCCCTTTTTACGTCCAAATTCAGACTAAAAAGAAAATAAAAATTTAATAACAAACAAGTTTTCTTTCGATTATTTACTTACAGCTTTAACATGAAATACGGCAATATCATCAAGATAAGGACTTAAAGACATGCGATAAATTTCAGCAGCCGGTACACGATATTTAATTTGTAAGGTTCTTTGATCCAAAAGTAATAAAGATGAAGTTGATAAGACTAATAAAATAGGCACAATCTAAAAATGAGACATTTTAAAACAATTTTGAGTAGGAAGCATGATAAATTATTATGTTTTCTTTTACCTTTCCACTCGATCGGGTAATTTTATTTATAATATCAGCAAATACAACATATTGATCATTTGTTTCCACGCACATTTTCTTCCATTGTTGATTGTGTCTTAAACGTACATAATCTCCAATAAATGGATGAGGCACACTGAAAAATTGCAATTTAATAAAAACTTCAATTTTCTTAACACTAAATAAGCGTTTACCTTCTAGGATAGGAAGCTTTACGATCTTTAAATATTATACTGGCGGTGACTTTTTCACGCATACGATTCCTAGAGGTTTGATCAAATGAATTTCGATATATATAACATTTCCAACGATGATAAATGGCACGTAGCAGTCGCGATGTTTCGTTTAAGAATTTTGGTGCCGTAGGCCAATCCATTGATAGGGGACTCAAAGTGTTTGGTGGTAATCTTAACGGTATGGTTAGAAAATATTGACGTATTTTCCAGCGTAAATAATAACGTGATATAACTTCGACCGCCCATTTAATTTGTCGTTTATAGCGCATATTTCGATATTCTTCACGGGCCTAGAATTAAGAGCAAATAAGTTAAATTGGAAGATAAAAACAATACTAGAAGTCTAATGAAACAAATGGGTTTCCAACATTTATAAAAACTATAATATACGAGGAATTGTTTATGTAAATTAGTTAAAGCAGCCATTAGCATTTTAAGAAAGTGGTAGAATACATGTGTTATATATAAAGCATGCTTACTATACGATAAATACTCCATAAATGTCTGCGTCCTGTGAAGGGAATACCAAACCGGCATTCCTAAATTAAAATTATATTAACAAAATTTGAAAAAAAAAACAACATGCAAATAACATCAATATATAATTTGCACAAAATTTACATTTATTCCAGATGAAAATTTTACAATTCTGTTGATTACTTTATAAGATCGGATTATACAACTTACAAAACTGTTATAAACTTATTTTTTTAGAGAAAAAATTATTTTATAAAAATGTGTGCTTAAGTTTTTCTATATATGAAATTGTTATACACAAAGTTTTCTATATAAAAAACTGTTATATGCAAACTTTTCTACATAAAACCTCTTATACACAAAATTGTCTATATTAAATGCATACGATTTTCTATAGAAAAGTCTTTCAACAAAAGATTTTCAATAGAAATGACTTTCAACTAAAGATTTTCTATAGAAACGTCTTTCAAGAAAATATTTTCTATAGAAAAGCCTTTCAACAAAAGATTTTCTATAGAAAAGCCTTTCAACAAAAGATTTTCTATAGAAAAGTATTTCAACAAAAGATTTTCTATAGAAAAGTCTTACCACAAAAGGTTTTCTATTGGAAAGTCTTTCGAAAAAAAGATTTTATAAAGAAAAGATTTTCTGTAGAATAGTCTTACAACAAAAGATTTTCTATAGGAAAGTATTTCAACAAAAGTTTTTCTATAGAAAAATCTTACAACAAAAGATTTTCTATTGAAAAGTCTTTCAACAAAAGATTTTTTATAGAAAAGTATTTCAACAAAACATATTCTATAGAAAAGACTTTCAACAAAAGATTTTCTTTAGAAAAGCCTTTTAAACAAGAGATTTTCCAAAGAACAATCTTTCAACAAAAGATTTTCTATAGAAATATTATTAAACAAAATATTTTTTTTTTATAGAAGTCTTTCAACAAATGATTTTCTGTAGAAATGACTTTCAACTAAAGATTTTCTAGAGAAAAGTGTTTTCAGCAAAAGACTTTCTACTGATATACAAAAAGTTTTCTTTTAAAAAAACTGATAATAACAGTATTTTCTATAAAAATTTTTCTATATAAAAAAACAATTATACACAAATTTTTCGATAGAAAAGGCAGTTTTGCGCAAATCTTTCTCTATAAAACTGTTATACACACATTTTTCATAGAATAATCTATTTTCTTATAGAAAAAACTGTTATACGCCGTTATATGCATATTTTTAATAGAAAAATTTTTACACTCAACTTTTTTCTATAACATTCTATAGAATCTAAATATTTTCTACAAAAATCTCTTAAATAAAATATTATCTTTTCTATAAAAAAGAAAGAAAAGATTTTCTATTGAAATTTTTTTCAAAAATGTTTTAACAACTTTTTTCGTATAAAATGCGAAATATTCTTTAATTAAAACCTTTTATAATTTTACGAAAATAAAAAAATTGTTTCGTAATATGTTTTTTCGTGAATATTAAGAAATTTTTGTTTATTTTACAAACTCTTTCGTTGTAGATAAGAAAAAGCTAAATTATTTCGAGATATTAAAGAAACTTTCTTGTATGTTACGAATTAATTTAATTAAGGGGAAAATAAAATGTATTAGTGATCTTAGTTCTTGAGAATAAAGCTGATTATCGTCTGAAGCGACATCTCTTTGTATGTATTTACACCATGGAAATTGAAATATTAACCTTCAACTGGAATGTTTATTTTATTGCGTAAATAAAAAACATGCAAAACCTAAACGAACAAATAATTAGACAAATATCTCAAAACAACTTACCCTCCAAGTTCTCCAAGCACTTGATATCACAATTTGACTTTCACGCATGCGTAAAAACAAACGTCTCTCCTTGTACATACGAAATGTGGTCTGTATCAAAACGGCCAATTCATTCATGCGTACACGACGAAACTGTTCCAGTTCATAAACAGTACGTGGACTGCGTACAAAAACGTTTTTTGTGCCAATTGTAAATTCAGCTGATGGCAGTGGAAGATTACGTATAATGACAGCGATACCCTCAACACAAGTGCCACCAAGATAATGAGGCCAGGTTGTATTGTTTAGAAGTTTATACCGCAAAAAGAATTTGGCATGAGACATATGAAAACAATGTCCTTGACGGCACAAATTGACCAGAGGCATGAGGGACATGTAGCGAACTTGATGTTGCACTAAAGCCATATCGAAACTTTTCGGCTGGCGGCATTCGTTGGGCTTTATACAGAATACATAATGCGAACGTCTTGGCTTAACTATGGCGAGTAAAGTTTGTAATTGAGTGCGTATATTGGAACTTAAAGTGGTGGGTTTTTTAGTGGCCTGTCTTCGAGGATTCCCTTCGGGAAAAAGACTTTGTACGAGTGGCAGTTTACTTTGATATAAACCTGAACTTATATATTTTGGCAGCATATCGGAGTTCTTCTCCAGAAAACGTTGTACCGAATACTGGACGACATTCGCATAGTGGCGTATACGAAATGACATCGAATTCGGTTGTGAAATCATAAAATTCGGATGACCAGCACAGCACTGTTGTATGCGCAGCAATAGAGCTTCATTGGTGGTTAAATGTGGTTCGTTGATTAAACTTAATATACCGTAGTTCGGTTTATCGATAAGTTCACATATTGATTCATTATCAAAATAATCTATACGCGACCACTCGAGACCCTCGCGGGCATACAGCTCCTGTTCAACCCTGAGTACGTTGTGTACAAAATTTTGATGGATTTTTTCAGCACTATAGTTGATAGCGAACTGTTCGAATGAGTTATTATCCATTAATTCAAAACCATAAAAATCTAATAAAGCTAAATTTTTTTCACGTTGTGTTGATTTAAGGCTCTCATTGATTTTATTCACCAGCCAAGTGAAGAGTCGTCCATAGAGTGTACGACACAAGGTGTTGCGGACAATAGACGCTTGACGAGCGTCAAGTTCGCAACCTATAAGAGAAAATGTAAAAGCGTCTTTCATTAGTATAGAATTTTGTAGAGAATCTTTTTTTTTAATATTCAAATTTTAAATGCTTTTAAGTTAATTTTTGTAATCATTTATTATCACTTACCCACATCTTCCAGTGTACTATTTGAGCAGCTTGCTCTTGTAAGGCAATTAGTTAAAATTTGAGCTTCCAAATTAAGTAAATGAGCAGTTTCTTGTACTTCTGCAAAAATTATAACAAATTATGGTATAAGTATTTAAAAACATATTCTAAACCCATTAACAAGTTTGTCACTTACCATAAATATTGGATATTTGACAACCTTCAGTGCCATCTATATTTGTAACCGGTACAAAAATAAAATTACCTAATTTAAGGACAACAGCTATAACACGAAAAATGGCATTTATTTCATCACATGATAAACCAAGAACCTCTAAAGATTTCTATAAAAAGAATTTTATAATTTGTTTATAAAAACAATAATTCATTAATAATCCAGCAACTAACCTTTGTATAATGAAAATTAGTGCGATCTTCTTCAATGGCAGTTGTATTTTTTAAAATTTCATATTTTTCCACATTACGATATAATTTTAAGGACTCTGTTAGAAATTTCGTGTTTTATTAAAATAATTTAAATTAAAAATTTTTAATTTTCTACTTACTTAACAATTGCAAGTCACCACCCAATAATAATTGATAAAATATATGAAAATTTCTTTCGCCTATTGCAGTATTTGTTACACGAGTCTATAATTGAGTATTTGAAAAAGTAAACTATTATAAATGTTTTATAATAATAAGGCTGAACAAAAATTTAAAGAAATTTTTGTGAAAATCTTTTCTCAAACTTAATTGAGTGAATTTCATTTACAAATTTTAAAATTCTTTTAATTAACAAACCTTTTCCAACATATCTAATTAAAACAGACATGAAAAGTAAAAAGAATAACAATAATACATGTTATATGTTATAAATTTGCAAAAATATCGATTGTGATTTAAATTTAAAGTCGAATTCTGTTTCTTATTATTCATTGTAGTAAATTGATTTTGATAGTCTATAATCTAGAATCTGGTCAATAGTTTAGTCTGTTAGTTTGTTGTCTGGACTATAGATTAGTCCATAGTCTGGTTTATAGATTAGTCTCTAGTGTGGACAAAAGATTAGTATATTGTCTGAATTACATATTAGTCTATATAGTCTATAGTTTGGACTACTGATCGGACTAGGCTTTAGATTAGTGTAGTAAGGACCAGATGATTTCTTGACAGATGATCTTTTGAGACAAAGATTTATCTACAGTATACATTCTATTTGTTTTTATACTATTTAGTTCGAACCATAATCTGGACTATAGATAGGTCTATTGTGTGGAATGTAGATTAGAAATATATTGCCTTGGCTATAAATTAGTCCATAGTCTGGACTACAAATAAGACTATAGTCTGCACAATAGATTAATCTAGTATTTACTATATATTATACTATATTATGAACTATAGATTAGTATATAGTCTGAACTATAAATAAGTCTATTGTGTGGCCTATATATTAGTCTAAACTCTGTACAATAAATTAGTTTTTAGTTTGAACTATATTTTAGTCTTTACTCTAAAGATTAGTCTAAAGTCAGACTTTAGATTAGTATATAATCTATATTGTATATTTTAATAAATTCAAACTAATAACATAAACTTACAATGTGTTATATGAACGCCAATAGGATCTCCTTTAAAATCAATTTCTATATCAAACAATTTACCCTAAAATTAAAAAGAAAAAAATAATTCTTTAAACACACACCATAATTAAAAACATCTGTCCTTTAAACTTACATAACGACTTGAATTATTATTCTTATGAGTTGCAGCATTACCCATGGCCTCGAGGAAAACATCTGCATACGACACACATTCCCTTAATCTTTTTAAAGGGCTCTTGTATTTTCTGCTTGAAGACGATGAAGATGGAGATTTTTGTGCAGATGTTTGATTCAATTTATGAGCATCATAAAGAGAAATACGTTGCATGGAACCCATTAGCGATAGGCGCTCATCGCGTGTATAACTTTCGGTTGAGGTTTGACGCACAAGATTGGAACAACTGCCACGTTGTAGTTGTACAGAGGGATAAGCCGATAGACTACGACTTCCGGAGGGTTTTTGAAAACCGAAATCTGGTTCATCTCTATCGAAACTTTGAGCTCTTGTACATTTACTATGACCACATTGTCGACAACCTCCGCCGGTGGAACCTGTGAGATATTTCGGCGAAGCACTACGAGCATATGAAGATGAAGAAGTTGTTGATAGTGTTGATTTTAAGGGTGTGGCAGTATTGCAGGGAACTTGTGTTGATTGATGATGTTTAAAACAAGATTTTGTAGGATGTGGCGAAAGGGTTAATGCCGATGCTGTACCCTGTTGCACTTGACTATAGTGAACCGATGCAGCTGTGGTGTATGAACTATCCATAGTAGTTATATTCTCACTACTTTTATGATGTGAAAAATCAAACTCAACCATTTTTTCTCGCACATTCGAACATTTACCTTGACGCTCTGAACTATCTGCTCGTGAACGATGCTGCAATGCTATGTCACATCTTCGTGCTGTCGGTCCTGGCGATGGAGACTGTCGTCGTTGCATGGACAAGGTAGTGCTAGTACTCGCCGTAGCCGAAGTATTTTTGCAAAGCATATAATTCGGCGAAGGACCCACAGAACATGAGCTAGAGGTACGACGATGTTTGTTGCTGGCAGCCGCAGAACAACCGCTAGCAACAGCAGCAGTAGCACCGACTGTTGAACTGGCCGTAGATTGTTTTCGTTGAGAGCTTGTTGATTCTTTCGATCTTTCTTGTATGTGTGTTAAGAAATTGACAATCATTTTAAAAGATTCTGTTTTACCAGAACCACTCTCACCTGTGGCGTTAAAGTAGGAATTAGAGAAAAATTAGAAATATTTTATGTTTATTAAGGATATCTTGACAAACCTGTTAATAGTATACACTGGTCTTCACTTTGATCCTTAAGGGATTGAAATGCCAGATTCGACAGACCATATCTGTTGAGAAAAGTAAATAAAATTGTTATTAATATCAATGTGAAATAGATTTTTTCAAAACAAAAATCATTAAAATGTTTAAAAACATTTAAGCAAAAAATTACATTGCAGACTTAAGCGATATTATTGGTCCAATTTAAACATACTATGTGTTACTTTTTCAAGGTCATAAATGTATGAAATTATTATAATTTTTCAACTTACATATGTGGCGGTAATTGAAAAATACCCTTGCTACCATAATTGCGTATTAAGTCCAACGAATGTTCTGATATGTGATGATATGGATTTACTGCAACCACTGAGGTGCCAATGTAGGTCTGAAATTGAAATAAGTTAATTATTAATCAATACATATGAATAATTCCTTTAAAATACTTACATAAATATGATCACGTTTATAGCGTTGATGTATGTTATTAATGAAACTATCTTCAGAAAGATTTTCCAATAATACCGAATCCCAAGTACCGATTTCTTGTTCCATTTTTAAAAACAATAGCAGCTACTATTGGCCAAAAGTTACATAAAATGTTTCTACAAAAATTAAAAGAATTAATTAATAAAACTGGTTTTTAATATAAAATTATAATAATAATAATTACAAATTAAAATTAATTAAAATCAAATCAAAAATTGGTTTATACATATAACTGTCCCTAATTACATGATTCTAGAAAGGATCTATAAAACGATTATGGACTCTATAACATATATACTCAGTTAAAACGGAAATACCAAATCTAAAAATTTAATTATTTTTCGATCTTTTTAGATACATTATACTTTTTTATTGAAAAAGCTTTCTAACAACGATAAGTAATCGATATTTCTATAATTTCCAAAAATATTGAATTAAAATCGTTTTTATTTTTTAATTAAAATAAAATATTTCACACGCCACAATATAAACATTAGTCAAGTACTAGTAGTTTGACAAGGAGACAAAATAGCAGTAATTTATCGCTGATTGAAAAATTATCGATTTTATGTGTGTGAAGGTATGTGCAAAAAAACATACCAAAGAAAATTTATCCAAAAAAAATCTTTTGCAACAAATAATAAATAAATAGAAAATAGATTTCTACCCATAACACTTATTACACTTAACTTTCACTAATAATAAAACTATTTCATAATTATAAGCTCAATAAAAATTGAAAAAGAAAAAGAAAACAGTTTTTCTCCAAAATTGTTACAGGTCAATAATTACATGATGATGTAGACCAGCCAGCTCAAGAAAAAACACTTTTGCATAATATGTACCTTGTTTTTTGGAAAAATTATAGATTTATTAAGATAAATGTAAATCTTTCACATAAATTAATAGCAACTGTATGAGTATTTAACATTTGTATATAAAATTCTTTACAAACTTTAATAGAAAATTAATATAAAAAAATCAACTTAACAAACAATATTAGAAAAACACAATTTTTTCTTGCAATAATCTGCTTCTTATTACTAAATGACATTTGCTAGTCATAATAAATTGTTAACCTGAGTTTCACTCACTGAACATACTGCAGGAAAATGTTATGTCATTAACAGCTGTTGATGTAAAGTTTTTTCTTTCTTCACATTAACAGCACAACGCAAAAATGTCAGCTTTACAAAAAGTTGGTAAATTGTTAAATAAAAACTATAAAAATTATTAATTTAAATATAATATTCTTCCAGTTGACTCCCCTAATGCTGACAGAGGTGGTGGCCACCAGCAAATATGCCGTCGCAGCCATACATACTACTGCTAGTTGTGCTAAAACTCAATCTGGCCGCTATCGCATAACCACAAAACGCGACAAACCTTTAACTTATGAAATGGCCAATCCTCCTCATTATATAGCTCATCGTAAATCCTGGAATTCATGGAATACTTGTAGGTTATATAAACAACATTGGATCAATACACCACTAATTTATTTTTTTAAATTACAGCCACCATGCTGGATGGTTTGCGTCCCTCTCAAACCGCCATTGAAGACGTTTTCATACGCAAATTCATAATCGGCACTTGGCACTCTTTAGTCTGCTCCGAGGTCATTATTAAACGTCAACACAATACCATACGCATAGCTGCTATTGTTAGACAAGCAATAAGTGCTCGTAAAATGTACTTCCTTATTGGTTATACCGAGGAACTATTATCCTATTGGTTACAGTGTCCCGTAACACTTGAATTGCAAACAGTACAAGACAAAAAAGATGTTGTTTTCAAATATATTTAAGTGAATCGTTAATAAATTAAATTTTAAACTTAGAATTCTATGTACGGCTAGTGTACGGTTATTTTCTCACTGTGTTGATTGCTATTCTGCCATGTTTTTATAGCCTTATTGACGATTAGTGCATCGGGATCCTTAATCTGAAACAAAGGAATTTTTATATTTGGAGAAAATCTTCATCGATACAAAGAACATACCTGTTCTACTAGAGTTTTAAACTCCTGCCTGGTATTGCATTTCAAAGCCTTCTCACTTAAAGCTTTGGCCAATTCTAAAAATATAAATACCACTATCTTTTTGGAACCACCACATATTTTGTCCCAAACACGAACTAAACTCGATTCATTGATAACACCAGCAAAACAAGTGACATACCATTTGTCCAAAAGATCATTAGAACTAAAAACTGACAAATTGTCTAAATGGCTAAATAAAACAAAAATATAGGTCTAATAACTATAAATAAGTTTTAAAAATTTTCCACATACTTGCACAATTGGCTATCTTCCTTCTTTAGCAAATTTTGAGTCAATTCCTTAAGTTTTCCACACTCCTGTTGTATTTCTCGTGTACAGGCATAAAACTCTTTAGCCAACCAATAAGTCTCAACATCATCATCGAATAATTGCAATAAAACCTTAACAATTTCGATGAAATTTTGATCAATTTCCATTTTGTCGCTATTGTTGTGGGCATGCAATAGACAGTTCTGCTCCAGTTGCCACATACTCAGCAGAACTTTACATTTAGGCGTACTTTGATTAACATACTGCATTATGGTCACAGCTCTGAGGAGATCATCGTATACGGCCTTACGTTGCTCCATTATGTATTCCGTAGAGTTTTTGTGCAGTGGCATGACACCCAATATAATATTCCACAACAGACTACGATGAGTGGTGGGTACGGTGTAGCTTAAACAAAATTGTTTTAATTTCACATGATTGCGTATATTATCCTGCAGCAATTTATTAAGGGATTTCTTTTCTTCAACACTGTGGCAGCCAACTTTTTCATAATAAGAAGAACGAAAATTTCTTTCATCGGTGGTCATTATTTTTTTTTATCAAAATTGCTGTTTTTTGCCAGTATTAAAAGGTAAACAATAAGTAAAGAGATGCCAGACGGGTAAGTTTCAGGAAATACTGGTATTAAAAAAAATGCTACTATGGCAACTTATCTAGTTTGCATTGCCAACACACAGGAAATATTAAATTTAATTCGTTTAATTAGTTATTTTTATTGTTTCAAAATAAGAAAACAGGAAAATTTTTATTAGTTTACTCGTTCTAGTTTCTTTTTTAGACTATTAATTACTGTTTTTAATATAATTCTGGAACTAGACTTTTGTTCAAAATTGTCTTAATTCTATTGAACATTATTTGGTTCCTATTGTACTTGGTTCTAAATCTAGTTACATTAGAACAGATGCTTAAAATTGTGAATAAAACACTTTATGCATTTGTTTTTTTTACATTTAACTATTTATTTACAATCATCCATAGTTGTTTTAATTTGCATTTGTTGTTTTAATTACATTACACATTTACATTTGTTTTTTATTTATTTTAAACATTTTGCTACGTAAAAATTTGTGGAGATGCAATATCACTGGAAAAATTGCAATTTTTGTATTACATTTCGTTTTTTTTTAATATTCTTTTGTTTCAATTAAATAGTAAGAAATAAATATTATAAACCAATTGAATAAATAAACCATACATTATAGAATAGGAAATACTAGGAAAATTTTGAAAATACCATAAATTTAATTCAAAACAAAATTGACTTTTAGAATATTAAAGTTAATCTTCGTTATTCTTTTTTTAATTTGTTGTAATTAAAAGTTCATGTCTTTTTTCTCTCAAAGAATTTTTGTGGAGTTTTGAAGACTGTTGGCCGGTTTTATCGTTAACCTTATGTAAAATTTCTTCCCTTAGGGGGGAACTGCAAAAACGGGCCTAAATATTTACAAACTAGTAAAAACGTTTGCGCGCATTTTTCTCCTTGAAATAGGAAATAGCAAAAATGGCCACAGCCACGGCAGCCAACATACCGAATAATAAAATGAAAAAGATTTTAGTATTAGACATGCCCGGTTTGGGATCATCCTTATGTTCACGTGGAGCTTCAAAGGTTTTAGCATTTGGTATGATGTTGGCGCGAGCCATAATTTGTTCAGGCTTTTAGTTATTAAAGAGAAACAAAGTTATTAAATTATAAATTTATATAAACAACATGTTTAACTTACCGTAACATTTGTATCTAAATCATAAAATTTAAAACCCAAAATATCATGATTATCCGAAAGATCACCGGTAGTGGCTGACAGGCCAAAGAAATAACCTGTGGGTAATTCAACATTGTTTACTACAAAACAATTTTTCCATTCGCCACGATTTTCTAAATCTGTTGACACCGACAAAATGTCGTTTTCATAACGTATGGCCACATGTGTATCATAGTTAACATTACGGAAACGTACTTCACAACCGGCCAATTGGGTATGAGTACCATCACGATCATGATCATAACTCCAAGTGCCATTATTGACCATAGCACTGAGATATGGATGTTGATGCTAAAATTAAATATTTTTTGTGCAATTTTACAGAAAAATAAAAGTCTTTATACTTACATTATGTGGACCATTGTGATTACTGTAGGTATCCAATATCACCGCTAAACCTGAGAAATGATCTTTACTCCCGAAAACTGGACCAGCTTGCATACGATCTTTGGTATACCAAATGGCAAAACCATCACCAAACAATTCACTACCCTTGCCGTGAACTTTAAAAGTGACATGTAACTCCCAGTTTTTAGTCAAACAAGGCTAAACAAAATAAATTTTTCAATCATTATATTCCTCCACAGTAAACTACATTTGCACTCACCGAATAATTCCATAAAGCACCACTTTTTGATTGTAAATCTGGTGTCAGTCTTATATAGTTGCTGGTCACTACTGTATGACCTATGAAATCCCAATTGGGCAAGTTTACACCAACACCTAAAATCAAACGTAGACAACAAAATTATCACACTTATCTAATTTATAATCACTTTCCATTGGCTGCTTCTGCAGCTGCTGACTCACCCTGAAAGGGCCGCACTAATGAGTGCTCCCTTTTCATATATTCATTTGTGCTAACTGCACATTCTGCCACCAGCATTCCAAACAACATTAAAAGCGTTGTTTTCACTGTTTCTCTCAACACCATTTTGCGTTTTAAGTTTTTTTGTATTTCTACAGCCGCTTGTCCACTTGATAAAAATTATTATTAATATTATAATAAATTATCTGCGGGTTTTTTAATATGTTGCTAAAACAAATTCGAGAAAGTTAATAAATTAGTCGGCTTTTCGTTTTTTATCTTTGTTGCTTCTTGCTTTCTATATGCTTTAATAATTGCGAATGACAGTAATAGGAAAAATATAATAAAACGATATTGCCAGATTGGGAGTTTTGTTTTTGACAGGGTTGTTTGTCAATAATTCTAAATTCGGATTATTTTTTATTTTTGCGGATTATAGTAATATTTTAACTTTTTATATTCAGAATTGAAATTTTTTTGGCATAAGTTAAAAATATTCCGAAAATTTTAACAAAATAGCAATTTGAAGCGAAGGCTATATAATATTAGTAATAGAAAAATTAGCACTGTTATTTTTTTAATTAGGAAATCTTTATAAAAAATTTCCAAAATTTCATCTTTTCTAAAAATTTCGAAAATTATTTTTTTAGAGATATTTATTTAATCTTTTTGTAGAGGTTTTTCAAAAATTGTTCGTATAGAAGATTTTTAAAAATTTCTACTTATAAAAAGTTTTCTTAAACTTTTTACTTTATAAAAGACCAGCTATAACCAGTGGCCTTTGCTACCATAAAAACAATATAAATAAAAACTAACTTGAAGTTTTTGAAAGATTCCAATTGGGTTTTTTATATTAAATTCATATGAGAGGTTCCAAGACCACCTAATAAAAGTCCGCCCATTTTTTTTCTCCGAAATGTTTAGGTGAACGTAAAAGTTCTTCCTGCAAAATTTAAAGGTTTCGAAAAAATTAAGGACTCTGTTATATTTTCTCAGATATACTAATTTAAGATATCCAATATATGAATATATAGTTCATATTGATTTCAAAGTTATCCATACAAAATTTGAGGACTCTAGCTGTTGCAATTTCTGAGATATGCAACTTTTAATTCGTATTTTGGATGTGGGCGAACCACTTCCCCTCCTTAAAATAAAAAGTTACCTATAGTTCCTTCCCGACATACAGGAAAACACATTTCATTAAAATCTGTTCAGCCGTTTAGGAGTTTATAGACTTCAAACAAACCCACAAATAAATAAACACACATTATTTTTTATAAACATATAGATTTTCGAAAATTTCTTTCTTAATAGAAGTTTTTCGAAAGTATCTGCTGAATCTGGTCCGCGTTATGTTGCCCTATATTTTTCTCCTTGTAAAGGGCCCCACAATTTAACTGAAATTAAAACTTCGAGGATATCTATTGGACAAATTTAAAAATATAAAGATTTCTAACGATACCTGGAACATCTATATCAAATTTTGTCCTATCAGGAAACATTATTTTTTTATTTATAGAAAATTTCGAAAATTCCTCTTTTATAAAAAGATTTTTGAACATTCATTTTTTATTAGAGATTTCCAAACGGCAACTTTTTCGGATTTTGCAGTCTTATGAACCCACCTGTTGTCAATACAATATTATTTTCGAATATTCGAAAAAATGCTGATGCTTTTAAAATAATATCTGGTTCGTACAACTAAATCTAAAAATTCGAAATTATATGCGAACATTTTTTAAGGCTGGTTAAACAACCATTGTAGAAACACGATTCCTGTAGTTCGAAATTACAGAAAATTGACGACATAAGTCTTCTGAATACAATAAAATATTATGTTCAAAATTAAGCTTGACGAATTTTCGTAACCATTAAAACAAAATTTCAAAATGACAAATTAACAACCCCCATTCAAATTAAAGATTTTATTTATGTTTTATTTTATTATTGATATTCATTTTATTTAAATAACTATTTTTATATATATGTATTGGTAATCAATAAAATATTAATTTTTCGAACATACAAATTTTTCTTAATGCATATAAATATAACACTAGTCTAAATTTAATAAGAAATAAATTAATTTTAAATGGAAAATTACTAAAAAAACTAAATTTAAAACAAGTTTTATGAAAAAAACAGAGTTTAAAATAAAATATAAAAACAAAGTTTTGAAAATGTAAAGCTTTTGTTGAACAAAAAAAAAAAAATAATAATAATAATAAACTAAAATATTTAAAAATAGTAATTTTTGGTTTTTGGTATCGAAAATTAAAGTCTCACAAGTTTAAACATAGAGGAAACAAATTAAATTTTTAAGATTGAGTTGGTTTCTTTGCAATATTTTAAATACTAAACTTTGATAAATGATATAAATTTGTTTTTTTTTTTAATTTTGTAAATTATTATTAAGTAATTTCATAATTCATAATAAATATATAATATTTTAAATACATTTGGCTGAAGTTTCTAGAAAAAAGAAGAAAAAAAAAGAAACAAAATTTAAAAATATTTTTACTTAATAATTACTTTGACTTTCAGATTTGATTTTAGGTTTTATTTATTAATGTTTTAGCTTTAGGACAATCTATATACTACAGTTTATAATACTTTTTCTAATTTAAAGAAAGAAAAAAAAGAATCTCAAATTATATTTTATTTCTTGCTAAATGGATTGATTCTCTTATATTGGGTTGTACAAATGTGAACTAGCACTTTTGTATTTATGGTTAATTGCTGGACAAATTTTATTTAATTTTGGTTTGTGTTAGGCCTTTGTTTGGGTTTTAATTTTAGGATACAAATGTTACATTTTTGTTTGAGTTGTTTCAAGATTTTCGTTTGTTTATTGTGGGCTGTTCGGTCTACTATAGGGTATTTCTTTTAAAATGTTATTAGTATGTTTTAAACACCCTAATGGTAGTTTATTGTGCTTTTCTTCATAATGTTTAATTTTTAATTACGTTTTTAAATTTCAAGTCTTGTCGTCATATGTTTTCATCTCTTAAAATATGTGCGTTGTTAAAATGTAATTTTCCTGCCGCTTTTTTCATTTTTGTTTCTAAAAATTTGCTTTTTTGTCTGTTAAATTATACGCAGTTTTGGTTTTTCTTTTAAATGCTTTAATTTAGGGAAGATATGAATTAAATTTTGATTAACAAGATTTTTAATCTAATGTTTTAAAATGGAAAGTATTTGCGTTGTTTAAGAAGAATAAAATTCTGTTGAAGGAAACCTTTTGTTAATTTTTGATATATTTTTCTTTAGGTGTCTAAGCAAAACTTATTTGAAATGTCTTTGACAGGAGTATCTCGAAAAATCTTATACATAGGATTTATGCATATTTGTGAACTCAATAAATCACGGCTTTTTAAATAGTCTTTGTTTTTTTAAATAATATTTGAGTTATTAAGGTTTTATTAACCCAAGTTTAGTCTTCCCTTTTAATTCAAACAAAATTATGAATTTACTTTGTTTTAAAAGGAGTTTAGCTCCAGATTTTAAATGTTTTTTTTTTTTAAGGAAGACCATTTTTGAAAAAGCCTAAATCAGTTTAATTAAATGAATAATTCTTAATCAACACCTACAGTTTAATTTCTATTTGAACTAAACAATATAAAAAGGGAATTATTTTCGATTAGCAGCACTGGTTGTTTGTCTGTGTGTTATAGCAGCAATTTTGCTAGCACCACTTGTTGGCAATTTAGTACCATTTAACTGTGGCACCGATTTAACCGGTTTTCCCTCCACAGGAGGAGTATTATCGAAAGTTGTACTGCGTATTAGCTTACCGGGTTGAGGTGGTGCTTTTGTAGCTTTCAACTGTGAACCCTTTAATATTTTCGAGGGTGGCTGGCGATTCTTTGCTTCATCTACTTTACGCCATATACCCGCTATACGTGACTGGGCTTGATTTATTTTAGTGGCAGCATTTTGTGCTGCCGTTACGGCTGCATTAGCGGAATTCAAGGAGGAATTACTGCGAGAAGGTGGTGTAGTGGTAGAGACTCGATTGGATAAAACCGCTATACGGGCCGCATTTGTGGTAACACGTATGTTAACGGTACTATTTGCTCTTTGTGGTTTGCTAATGGAGCCCAAATTGCGTTTGTTTGTCGCCTGCAGGGCAGAGGCGGAGGTTGGCAACTTTCGTGTACTGGCTGTCTTTTGTGGTGATGTATGGGCCGAAGTAGCTGTGTTGGAGTTTTGTCGTTTTGTTGGTAATTTTGATATTTTGGTTTTAGTGGGACTTGTATCCACTACGGGAACACTAGATGAATCCAAAGATGGTTCATCTTTAACAAAGGTACCCTGTCGTTCTAGGGCTGCTGGTGCTGCAGGAGTTGTAGCCGTAGCTGTGTTACTTTCAACTTTCTTTACCACTGTCGTCTCCTTGGTAATTGTCTTTTTTTGTGCCAATTTAGTATTAGAACTGGCTGTTGAAGCTCCCGATGTTGTTGCGACATTACCCGTTCCATTGCGTTTTCTTAAGAAATTTGTATTGACGGGTGGTGTTAATTTTGTATTTGTCTTACCCTCCCCTGTTGACTTTTGGTACTTTATGCTATAGGGTGAAACATATTGAGGTTTTTTACCACCTCTTACTGCTTTTACAGTTGCCATCTCTTGTTCTTCTTGTTGTTTATCTTTATCTAAATCTTTATCACCGGGTTTTACAATTCTTGGACGAGCAGTTTCAGCGACCTGCGCTTCCTCTTCATAATCCTCGTTATCAGTTAAAGATTGTTGATTATTACCGAAATTATGACAAGATTCTGTTTCAGAGTTTTGATCATATTCCAAACTAGTTGATTCACACTCCTGTTGGGGCAAAGTATTCATTTCAGCTGTAGCTGTTGTTATAAATTTGAAATTTTGTGTCATATTTCTGATGGATGAAAAGGAATTATCACTCATCTGGCCATCGTTATTCGATTCTAAACTACTCAATTGTGTTTGTTGGTTAAATTGCAGATCCGAAAAGATTATAGTTTGTGTTTTGTAACGATCTTGACTAGATCTTCTTCTGCTACGTGGGGTGCTTTGAGCATCAGTTTCCAGTTCCTGCTGCTGCTCATCGCTTTCCAAGTTGGTTATTTCAATGGCTAGCGTTTCATCTTGTTGCGCTTCTTCCATTTTCTTTTGCAGTTCTTCGTTAATAATCATGTCCGCTTCAATTGTATAGGTTTTAAAGCGGTCTTTAATTATTTTTCTTTTCTGTTTTGGTGTTAGATTTCTTTTGTAGCCAGAGGCCGGAGAAGCGGCTGCTGACTTTTTGGGTGTACTTTCGGCCGAACTGAAATCAAAGTCAGAGGGCAGCGGTGTGGTGTTACCTTCATTTAATGTGTGATCATCATCTTTGGGCAAATAATTATCGCAGCAACTTTGCAAAGTGACCGTGTCGCCATCTTCACCACCAGCACAAGTTTCATAATTCGAAACAGTAACAGTGGTGGCCATACTGTTGCAGTCATCGGCTATCTCCGATTGTATGCTTGCTACACTTATCATTGAATCTAACAGTTCATCCATTAAAGAGGGTGGCTTAATATTGTCCAGCAGAAGATTGCAAGAGGAATTTATACTTTCCACGCTGCCGGTCAGGTGGGGAGGCATATGTCCCAGAGCTCTTCGTGCCATTAAACCAGCAGGCAAATTTTTCCTGGGGAATTTCGGTGATTTAAACGACATTTGTGGACTATGTGGTGAATTGCCCACTCGTTGTAGTGAATTCGGTTGTGTGGAATCTTGATAATAGCCCGATATATTTAAAGAATCCATTCCTGAAGGCGGTCTTATGTTATCCAAATCTAAACTAGTAATACTAAAGGTCAATTCCTCTTCTTCCTCTAAATCGGAAGTTTGCAGATTAGCGGCCAGTTTTCTGGCTTCTTGGGCTATGAAAGTAGAGTTTGTCATGGCATTCGCATTGAAGAACAATGATGGCGTAGTGGCAGCTGTCTGGACAATGCCTCCCAATTTGAAATGCAAACCATTGCTGCCATTGCTCTCCTCATCTACCACACTCTCTTTGACAGTATAATTGCCAACTCTGCTCTCGCCATTTACCAAAGTTTTTTCAGTTTCTGTGAGACAATCCAAAGAGGCTGGTTGTGAGGAATCCAAATAGAAGCCATTCTGTTGTAGACCTATGTTATCGAAATCTAAAGACATGTCGGGAGCGGGTAACTCCTCGTTTATAGGAGTGTTTTCAGCAAAATCATTTAATTCTTTATAATCGGCCGTGGTGGCTTGATCCTCATCATCGTCATCGTAACTAAGCGAAGCTACCTTGGGCGCAGTTACACTAACACTAGGGAAACTAACGTCATTGGGACAGGTGTCTTCATTCCAGGTGTTATTAGAGGTAGAATTATTAGTTCCTCCACCACAATTCCCATTAAGATATGAATTAATTTTCTTGTGATTTTCACTAGAATCAGAGTTTAAAGATTGTGTTCCATTGCCGGTGGCATTGCTGTTGGTTCTTAATTGTTCGGCGGACGAAACGAACTCCAAGGTCAGGCGTTCCACCGATTTGAGCATTAAATCGGGATCTTTATGTTTCTCGGTGCAATTATTTAAGGAACTAATGCATTCAGCTTGTTTGGCTTCCAGAGAAACGGTTGTTTCCATTATAAACGATTGATTCGATTCGTCGCTTTGTGTAGTGTTGCCGTCGTTGCCTAACGAATCGCAATTTTCAATGTCATATTTACACCCAATACCTTTCATTGTCTCGGGAACGTTCTCGAGATTTTGAAGATTTACGTCTGCTTGAAGAGTTTGACTCTGTCCCTCCTCCTGTTGTTGTTGCTGTTGTCGTTGCAGCTGTTGATACATGTTGTGATTTTTTTGATCTTTTATGTCTTCGTCTAGACTGGTGGTGATGTTGCTGATGTTGTTCTGCTGATGTTGCTGTTGAATTTTGTTCAAATTCTCTGGGACTAAGGTGTAGTTGTCTTTCTTCTCTACGTCTGGAGCTGCTGTGATGGTGGTGATGTTGGTGGTGGTGATGATGGTGTTGGCTGTAATGGAGGAATTGTGAGTGTTGTTGGTGTATTTGGCACTTGTTGGGTGAGTTGCTTCTTCCATTTGAGCAGCTGCAGACGTAGCCTGCCCGTTTTTTGGCTGTGTATTGTGTAAAACTAAAGCTTCACGGGTCAGTAGTGATGTTTGCTTATTCGATTCTCCAATCTTTTTCATTATTCCAGTGTTTATGCATTCCATTAGAAGTTTCTCATCTCTTCGGTCTCGCTCGCGGACATGACGATTCGGTGTTAATTGTTTGCCTTGCATGGGCAACGAATCGAACTGTTTCAAATTGGGATTCGATTGGGTAGTATTATGTTCTGGGTGGCCCGACTTTAAACGGTGTGATTGTACGCTTCTGGTATGTTTGCGTGACGTTGTACTGCCACCTGAGGAACCGACCATATTAGAATCTCGATTTTTATGCATGCCCGTCAGTATACAGAGTTCGAACAATGATTTCGATTGATTATCATTAGAATCACTCGAATCCACTGAGCTATATGACTCGTTTCCTGCCTGTAGTGGGTCACGATAGTTGTGTTTGTCAAGATTCTGTTGATGCTGAAGATGATGTTGATGTTGCTTCTCGAAATTGCGCGCTGTAGCTTGGGATGTCAAAGAGGATGTTGAGGTTGCTGTGTTTATGGGTATTGGCTGAGATGATGACAACGAGGTGGTTGTATGTTTACCAGTCGATGTTAATGCGGTTGTAAAACCTAAATTCGATTTTGGTCTATTGCAACCAGCGGCAATAGCCTGAAAAGTAACAAAGAATCAATTGTATTTGTTAAAAATCGCTTCGATTTTGTTATACTATATTTTTTTTACATACCTGACTTAATAGGTTTGTATCATCTTCAGATTCGATTGATAGAGAGCTCAATGAATCATCATGCCATTGGGGTTCCCTTCTAACATCCTCTACAGGTGCAGCTGGCAATTGAGGCTTATCTTCACGTTGTAAAACAGGCGGCATTGCAGCCACTGCAATATTTTTCTGATTTGGAGCTGGCATTTCAATATTGTTAGACCTAAAACACAGGAATACTTAAATAGACTACTTAACACCACCATTTAAAAGCATACTTACGTTGCATTTGATGCTCCTTGCAGTATTACAGCTGGTCCAACGAGGCTAGAGCCCACCGTAAGATTTGATAGACCAGACATGACGGAAAAATTGCACGGACTGTCTTCAACTCGATATTTATTCATTTCATCATTTACAGGAACAAAAGGTGGTAATATATTACCACCTCTTCGCAACATGGCTATGGGATCCATAAGATTAGAGGAAACGGTGTGTGTGGGCAATTCAACTTTTTCTTTGGTCGATGGTTTTTGCATGCCATCGCGTATGCATTGTTGTAATATATCAATACCACCTGCACCACTTTCTGAAGCATTTGAAGACATATCATCCGATAAATTCAGAGAACGTCTATTAATGGATTGGTTGTGGTGAGTACGGGTGGTATTGCCCGAGGAGCAGCCTAATACTTCGTAGACAGTGTCCTCTTTGGGATCATTATTACTGGAGCATATTGAAATGGCCGAAAGATTTGTATTACTGCCAACTTTCGATAGTAAAGCTGGAGTATCTTCGGTATAGTATTGTCGTGGCTCATCGTGTGTCATACCAGTTGGATGGTTGACCGATGAATTAGTGTCGGTATTTTGTGAATATGTTGAGGGTATGGCAGCCCTGTTCATGCCCATATTAATACAGGAAGCCAATAGTAAATCATCGTTATTCTCATTAGCATCCTCCTCCTCTTCACCTTCGGAAATTGTATTGGTTGTAGGCGGAAGTGTTGGTTGCTGCTGTTGAGGTGGTGATTGATTGGAAGTTTCTTCATCCAAAATAGACAAATTACTTAAACTAGTAGCAGTGGAGAACTGAGCTGGCGTGTTTTCTACATTAAAAGTACTGAGGTCATCCTCAAATACACTTCGCAAACATCTTTTGCTATTTTCCCCTGAGCGATTTTGTATGCGCTGTGTGTTGGGTGAAACACCAGTCGAAAAACATGTGGTGGAAGCTGCGCCTGATCCCGAATTTCTTCTAGGCGATTGTGGCATACTTTGTGTGGGAGAATCGGGAATTTCTGAGGGTGATATTACACCACTAGCCAAACGACTGAAATCACTAACCACTGAGCTTTTATCATCGATTGGTCCGACGTCTTCTTCAGCCAAAGAGTCCATGGATGAGCGTCGTGAAAACATTAGAGGTGTTTCTAAAGCAGAATTTATTTGGGGTGTCTGGACCATAGGTGGTGGTTCGGGTGGTGAAGTTGATTTATCGGCATCACTACTACTGGTTTTGGAAAGAGAACTTAGATTGTTCTCTCCACACTTACCAGTCAACCTTTGTGGATCTTTTTGTGAGTGTTCTCCCTGTGGTGGTGATTCATCAAGACTACTTAATGACTCATAGCGACTGAAATAGCCTGGTGTACCTTCTTCACAATAGTTAACCGGCTTCTCGGGAGTATAGGAACCCGATCCATATGGATTACTAGAATGTTGAGTAGCCTGATGATGTGGATTCACACGACTAAACTTGCGTGTGGGTATCATTGCTGCTCCACTTGTAGAGGTTGCTTCTGAGTTATCCAAGCCTGAGGGCAAATCACTCTCTTCAATTTTAGTTGAAGCTGGTACAGATCTCAAATCTGTTACAGAAGCAGCATTTGATATTACATAAGGAGTGTCCTCGGTTTGATAACATTTAACACTGTCTTCTAGTATTAACAATATTTCATTACCTTCGCCGTTATTATCTGTTCTGGGCTTAGACTGCTGCTGCGCCGCCACCGCCAAGTTTACGCGAGCATCAGTAACAATACCCGATGTTTCATTACCCACGGGTGGTGATAAGTCAATATCACTTTCCAGCTGATTTTCAGCATAGCGTAAACTAAAATCTGTAGGCTGATCTAAATCAGTTTCCTGGTAGGTGGCCGGACAATTTTCTTCATCTTCTCCATGATCGTTGTGTTTTGTAATATGTTCTTTGTATTTTTGTGAATAGTCTATGGGTTGTTCTTCGGCCGGCTCTACGTCTCCTTCTAAGGGATATGATGTTGGCGGTTGTGGCCTTGAACTGTGATGTAATTTTCGATTGGCATCTGAAGCTGAGTGCGATCTCATGAGATGATCATAAACTGCACCATCGGATTTGGCAGAAAATACAGAATCACGGCTTTCGCTTTTTGTTAGCATAGCGGAACGTGTTAGTCGTCCAGTAGCGCTACTACCAACAACTCCTCCTACCACTGAACCTAGAGCGTTGTGTAAAGGAAAACGATGTCGTTGTATGGATGAGCCCATAGCCGCAGATGCATCATATGTAGGCCTGTCTTTGGGATTTATTGAGTCCAGGTTGTCGCAAGTTTCACTGTGCGATTTTGAAGCTGCTCCAAGTTCCTGCTCCAAAGCCTTCTGTTTACGCACATTGAGTGTGGGCAACTTTTTCAAATTTAAAGATCTCGCTATATTATCCATATGATTAGTATTCTGCGATGAGGGTCGAAAGTTCAAAAGATTTTTCAAAGCACAAGCACTACCCTCCGAAATCATGGCATGTTTTGAATGTATTAGAGATCTTAACATGGGCACTGCACCATTGTCCCAGAGAAAGCGTTGATCTTCCGGACAACGTGCTGATAAGTTCCATAAAGTGCCACATGAATTACTAACCACCGTTAGACTTTCCGATTTCAATTGTTGCAATAATATAGACAAGCAATTGTGCTCCCTTAGGATTTGGCGATAATCTTCTCTAACGGCTATGTGGCTGGAAACATTCCTCAGAATACCACCAGCGTTTTCTATAATTTTCAAAGTCTTGCTGGGACCTTCATACGTCAACATACGAACAATGAAGGAGAGAGCACCTTCAACAGCACAAAATTCTGCCTTGTTGGTGCTGCAATGGGCCGACAAATTCCACAGAGCTGACAGTATAGCTTTGAGAGTATTTTCGCATTTATTTTTCATAGCTGCCTTAGCCAAAGCCGTAACAGTGCCAATTTCATTTAGAACAGCTTTCATTTGAGCATCGGCTCTCCAGGACAAGTTGCGCAAAACACTGGCAGTTACTTGAAGCAAATCATCGGGAGCGGAATCTAATTGAGCGACCAGCGCCTCCATGAATAGTTTCTGGCTGCAAAGTAAAGCCTTATTGTTTTCATCGCCAAAGGTAAGATTAGTCAAAGCCATTAAAGCAAATCTACGCAGAGAATTGCAGCATTGATTTTCGGGTTTTGGACCATGCACAGCATGATCCAAATGTACCAAACTGGGTATAGCCTGTAAGGCACCCAATTCACACATAGCATGACGATGTTCCTCATCGAAACTAACTTTCATTAAGGAGGACATGGCAGCCAAGGGATGACGGTCAGCGTCATCGGCTATTGCCTCGCCACCACTTTGCAGTAGAGTACGCAAAAAATTGCAATAGTCCATAATTTGATCCAATAATCTTAATACCTTGGCCTCACGACGTCCTGATTTCTCATCAGGGTGGGTATGCACCACATTATGCAGAGCCATACCAGCCCACTTTCTTTGTTCATCCGGCCCACCTTCTGCATGTATCATTTGCACAAGCAAAGGTATACAGCCTGATCTCCTCAATGTGTTGCATGTCTCAGGAGTTTTTGATAGTTCATGAAACTTTTTGGACATTTCTAAGGGATCATTCGAACCCAGCATCGAAAGTAACGAATAAACACATTCGACTTTAGGGCCAAAATCATCTAGTTTATCTGCCGATAAATTACTATCATAACGACTATCAAAACTTTGGGTCCAAGCGGCACCTTTGGGCAAACGACTTATAGCTGGTATATCCTTAAAACGTTCTCGCGATGAACGAAAACCTGGCAAATTTGCATGTAAATCCAAAGCTGATTTCTGTTCATTATGTCTTTCAAAGTTACGATCCAAACTGCGATGCTCACGCATTTGATGATCATTTAACATGTAGTCGGGCGGTATGGGATTCTCGTCTAAGAAATGTTTTCTCGGCTTAACAGCATTTGCCGACAAAGCCGTTGTTATGTTCAAAGTATTGTCATCTTGGGTAAATTCCTTTTTGGTATAACCACTAGCTGCCAATTCATAATCACTTATTTCACCATCTCTTTCGTATTTTTTATCCAATTTAAGCTGTTCACCACTGCCACCACCTCCATTACTGCTCATCACATTATTTGCTGTGGCTATTGTTGTTGTTGAGCTTGTTGCAACATTGCCAAAATTCATGGCCCTATCGAAATGCTCCACAAAATCTGGCGGTGGGACAGCATCATAGTCTAAGAAGTGTGGTTTTTTAGTGGCAACAGATTCGACATCAACGTCTACATCAGGATTTACATCATCGGAAAAACTTATCGAATCATCTAAATCTGGTGTTGTAGCCTGCGACTGATTGCGTTCTCCTTCTGTTATTCTATACATGGTTATAAGCTGTGTTTATGTTTCCAGTAAGTAAATGCTGGGCCACTTTTATAAAACCCGTATGTAGTTTATGAAGAACGGTGTTTTTAAGACTTTAAAAATTCATATTTATTGAGATCCTGCAAAGTAGAGAGTAAAGTATTTGTTATTACATAGAAAAAAGTTTCAACATTAATACTATATACTATTTATTACAAAATACATTCTAGTTATGAATTATTTTTTCTGTGTAATATATAAATCATGAAATTAATTAAGTTTTCTATTACTTAGCTATTTATAATTTTTAAAATTTGTGCAGAAATCTTTATTTTTAATTAGCAAGTGCCTAGTTTTATTTTGCAATAGGATACTAACATTTTTTTCTTTGCAATTATTTCTATTAAAAACATTATTTGCTATAAACAGCTAGACTGTGAACAAATTTTACAGCCTGGCTGATTGACTTGCTGCCGGATTGGGTCAATGGCTGCTAGTTTACCCAGGAATAAAAAATAAATATTCAAAATATATGTTGGCAAATGCTTAATGTGTGTATTTTTATGTTATGCCTCTAAATTTAGATTGAACTATTTTATAAACACTTTTTTCTGGTTTTTTACTTTGTTTTTCTAATTATAATTTACCCAAAGATTAGTAAGTGCGTTAGAAGTGTGAAGAGGCATACACATGAACTAAAATAATAATGAACAAAAATAAATGAAAAAAATAAGTGTTTGCAATGCAATTACTTGCTGTTAACGATGCTCTTAAGTGTGTGGCCAAAATACGAATACATTAGATTCAATGTATGGTACACACATGATGCCATACCGTCGTCGTTCCATTGAATTGTGTGCGTCTACTATTACAGATCATGCACAGGCCATATTATGGTGGGTAATTTTAGACGGTGAACATACAAGTGTTGATAAATTAATGTTTCCTAGATTTTTAAAATAAAATAAGGTCTGTATCCCCCATACTGAATAGGTTTTGTAGGTTATTTTTAAAAAGTAATTTTGATAAAATTTAGTATAAAGGATCCACAATAGTCACTATAGTGGGAAGGGTATTTTGGATTTGTATGGATGTCTGTTACGCATAGAAATATTGGGCATACCCCCACATAAAATTATACCAATCGTTTCAGAATCATTTTCGATTAAGCGAAATGAAACAATTTTCAAGATAAGTTCATGATATTTAGCACATATGTACTTGACCCAAAGATGGTGCCTAATGAAAATTGTTGAAATCGGTATATTATTTGATCTAGCCCCCGAACAACCGTACCCCCCAAATAAGACTTTAAGCTCATATTTATGTTTAATTTTCTAGTATCTCTACAAAAATCGGCAAAACTTAGTTTTATATAAGACTAAATAATACTGCCGATTTTCGTAATTATCGGAACTCATTTATCCCCAGCTCCCCTACAAAGTCACCCTCACAAATTGACTTAAACGTCGTTAATTCTTATATAAAAACCAACAAGTTGACACAACTAACATTTATACATGTAACCCTCCACCAAATTTTATTAGGATCGGATTATATTTAACCTTAGACCCCATATAACGACTTCTTCAAAATATCATTATATATATTTATATTAATCTGATTTTATATGTACTTAAACAATTTACCAAAGCAAATTTCAAACTTTTTTCAATAAATATACAAATAAAAATTTAAATTTAAACAATTTAAGTCAAGGTTTCTAGATTTTGTTTGAAAAAAGAAAAATATGAAAAAATTCATACTATTTATGAAATTATTCTTATATAATATTTACTTTAGCCAATGAAAACAATTCATAGTATTTATGTTGAAACTTTTTTCTGTATAATAAATGCTACAATTATTGTATACATATTAATAAATTTAGCAATAAAATTGGTTTTTAAAATATATATGTGGTTTTCTATTAATTGAAATGTACCGTATATTTTTGCAAATCATTTATAAAATATATATTTTTTTTTGAAAAGCATGTTCTTCATAGAATCACCCCATGGAAAGTGAAATTTTTGTTCTCATGAAATTTTCATTTATTTCGAAGGGGAAATTGATATCGTGAACTTGCTGTGAACAATTCATTCACAATAGTTGATTGTATGCAACAGCTGTTCATTGTTTACAAAATTTCACAACAGGTAAATTTTTTTCACGTCATAAAAGTTAGTGAACGAAAAAAGTGAAAAGGGAATATATTTCAAGTGAAATGTTGATTGGCGATAGGGGTGATTAAGAAATTGTAGATATTAGACGGTCTCAGGGACGTTACTTAGTACTTATGTCGATTCGAAATAAAAAGCTTTTGAAATACCAGATTTACGAATCCGATTTCGCACCTATGCAGATTTACTGTAATATTTGCATATCCGGCAAATGCTGTATTGATTTTTTTACAACTATAAAATACAAAAACAAACGTAGCATTTAGTATAAGAAATCAAAAGTTGTAAAATATATAAAGATTCGTCACAGTTGAATAAAACTCCTCTTACTTGTTGAAATTAATAATAAAATAGAGTTTCTATAGTCTTGTTAAACAATAAAAAAAAACATATAACAAAACAGTTGGCATTCAAAAAAATTATATACAACAAATTTAAAAATAGTTGTATCAAATATTGAAGGTCTTAAAATTGATTAACATTTCTGTAACATTTGTTGTGTGTTGGTAAAAATCATATAAAGCCACAAAAAATTTAACAAAAACAAGTGTAGCACAGAGTCACAGTCAAAGTACTCAACAGTCAGTAGTTGCGAAAAAATAATAATCAAATAAAACTCAAGAGGTAATTAATCTAAAGCGTACGAAAAAAATGCTTGAAATATAATGACGATGAAGTTGATTTTGATGATGATGTGAATGCAACAATGCACAGATTTGATATCTGTATTAACCGCTTTATGGCAAACTTCAATGCTTCTTTAAATGCATATGGAAAAGCACACGCTCCTACAAATGATGATGGCAGTAATACTGTTATATCCCAGCATACATTATGGAAGTATTTTCATTGGAATTACATTATCCACTTAAACTTTGCTCAAAGTAATGTCAAATAAAAAGGCTATAACTGGGAAACTAGGAAAAAAAGAATGAAATATCGGTTTCTAGATTTCAGTTAATTATTTTAAATTCAATCTAAGAAACACTTAAAATAAGTATATACCGGGATTGATTGCAAAATCCAGCCCAAAAATTCGTGAATTTTTAAGCGAGTTGCTACTTGAAATCAAGTAGGAATCGGGCTCAAATTAAGAAAACAATTCTTGAAGTAAGCACATTTTGATATAATTTTAATCTTGATCATACTTAAATCAATATTATTTAATACTTAATCGAGATATAAGTACATTGTGAGATCAAATTGATCCCAAAAAAGTAAGAAGAGCTAAAATTGAGAATTTTGAATAACTAATTTTTTTGGTTGTATTCGTTTTCCATTTTCTAAATTCCACTTCTGTTTTGCTTTTTTGAAAGTAATTTATTTTGCTGGGTTCTTAATATTATTTTAGTTGAATTTTTTGCTTTATTTATTAGAAAGTTTTTGCCGTTTTCTTCTTGCTTCTTCTCGAGGGGGATTTTTCAATTGTTTGTTATGCTACAATTTTATTTCTTTACTTTTTCTCGCTATTTGATCGAGTTTACAGTGCATGACTTAAATACAATAATAACAGCAAATACAACAATAGTAATAATACTAATGAAAAATAATAATAAATAATACTCAATGAGTGAGTTTATAACGTTACTACACGGGTACGTTTGCATTTTTACTAATGTTTTTAATTGCATCTGTATCTATTTCAAAAATAGATCTTTAGTTCGTGGTAGTGATCCCGAATCCATCATTTATTTAAATGTGCTTATCCTAGATGGAAGTCAAGTAGTCTCTTTGTCTCTTTCACTATGATTATAAATAGACAATTGACTCTACAATACATTACTGGTGATGGATTAAAGAACTACTTATTAAGGTTAAATTTTGAGAAAAAGATTATCTTTAGATTACCTAGCGATACTTTAGTGAACTCATTTCCGCATTACATCTCAAAATTTATAACCTATTAGTTAGACTTTCGAAAATCTTTTAAAATGTATACATTGCTTCGTTTTAAAACTGTTGGGTACTTAAATGCACTTGTTGCTGTGGCATTTTTTCAATCTAAATCTTTTGAACCCTTTTGCTGAAATACCCCTTCTTTTAAAACATAAATCTTTCGTAAAGTGCAAATAAAATGCTCTATTGCCAATAGATTAATCATCATCAACAAATTCAAGTTCAAATCTATTGTAACTTTTGTCTATAAGCTATAAGCGTACGAGTCTTGTGGTTCGGCAAAGAAAACAATTTGAATGAATGAAGTTATTCACAATCAAACAGTGTGCTAGTCATACAGCCAGCCAGTCAGCCAAACTAACCAACCCAGCCAACCTAGTTTTGTTTTGCAAACAAATTTAAGTGGGCTGCAAGAACTTGTGCTAAGTTATATTTAGTACAAAGTACATCGACTATAAATACAAAAAAACACTAAAGATATAAATAAATAAAATACTAGTTTATAGTACACGATGAGTAGCGTAGTACATGTTTTGCAGCTTTATAAACTTTAACACTAAGTTCAAGGTAAATAAGAAGCACAAGCTGCAAAAAAGAGGTCTTGTAACTCGTACGTGTATGAAAAAAAGGTTTACATCAAATAAGAGATTGTTATTTTTATTATTTTTTTAAAGGTTTTATAAAATTAACTTATATTAATCATACTTTTACTGAAGTTGAAAGTGCGAGATAATTTGTAGCGGTACCGGGAATGATCACACAATTTACTCCGATTCACGTGTATCACGTTTCAACACTATTAATTTGTATAATACAACACAAAATTTAGGGAAGATAAAAACCTAAAACTTATACACCCATATCAATAATATCAACATCAGGGTGATCTTCAGAAGAGAGCCTTTTAGGTGGACTTGAGTCAAGCTTTGAAGAATTTGGGAGAGTTAAGACAAATTATGGACCGTTACTCATGGAATTTGGTGGAGAAGTTTTGGTTCTTATAAAATTTGTTTACCTTGAATTTTATCGTTATATTGAACATAAAATTCATATTCTGAAGAGGGCATTATATGAGGGCCGAAAGTAACCATACTAAGCAGTAGCCAGGTAGTCTGTAGTGGCTAATGATGCTATAGGTATGTGGTAACAGCTTCTCTAATGGGCACCTTTCGAATTATGAAAGAAACATAAGTATGTGGAAGTGCTTTACGCGAACATCTGCGATGAATATCTTACTGTGCAGTTGTAAACTACTGGGTGAGCTGTTAGACTCACCACCGCCCATTTCTATGCCTTACTCACTCACTCACTTACTTACAATTTTTGTATATAGTTCCACTGGTCCATGCACAAGCACTTAGCTGAAGTATTCAAGCATTCGAATCACATACCATTGCTGTCCCCTTTCGTAATTTCCGAGTTGCAAAGACTTCACTTTCATTTACAACAACACAAGGACGTAATCTGTAGAGCGAAATAAGTATCCATCAAATAACTCATTAAATAATTCCTGAGAGTTTGGGTTTAAACTAAAGCTAACACATGCACCCCGAAGAAACATCTCCAATGAGCGGCACAACACAAAGTCCGAAATTCTGTCCTCTGTCGTGGTATCAGATCATATGGCTCTCTGGATCGACCTAAGGTCAAATCATTCGAAGGAAACGCCAGATTATGGTCTATGTTGAATAAAAGTACTGTAAGTACCTCTCGGTTTGTAAACACACCAGGTTGGGGAAGTTCATCAAGGTGACATACCCCGGAGAAGTTATAAAGGAACTGTCAAAATATCTTCCAGAGCGTTAGTGATCACTTTCCCGCTTCTAGTATTTGACTCTTCTATGTTGCATGTAGTGTCTAATGATGCTGTGAACACAGGAGGGAATGATATTTTCCACCAAGTTCATCAGGCTGCAAGCAAATTGGTAGGAAGCCAACATCATGATCATCATACCCCTGCTGAATTGCTGTTGTTTTCCCTTAGAAGCTATACTTTGGCGCAAGATGGCGACGTTCTTTCTTTTGCCTTGGTAGGTGCTTCTTTCCATCGAGATAGCTTGCTTTGTCTCTCTCACTTGAAGGATTTTGACTGGAAATTACTTTGAAAAAGGTATGACTTGGCTTTGTCAGTTGTCAGTTTGAAGACGGCGAGCTCAGTAGATCTGGTTTTCTTTGCCTCAGAGGTTGAGACAGAATCCGATTGCCCAAATATTATCTTTTGGACTATTTTCTCCAACTTCCTCCTTTGTGTCACACGTAGCCGTTTTTCGCTCTACTTCATCCTTGTTTGGATAAGGTATAATAACGTTATTATTATCTGACGGTTCAGAGTCAGAACCCTCAAAGGCCGAGATTGCTTAGATATTCCTCCGAGTACATCCTCAGCTTTTGTTTTAAGTACTCGAATAATGGGTTACATATAAACATATATATAAGCCCTTTTTTCAAGTTTTTATACCCACCATCAAAAAAGATGTGGGTATTTTGATTTTGTCAAGCCGTTTATAACACATCGAACTATTGGTTATAGACAGACAAAAGTATATATATTCTGGGTCCTTATTAAATTCTAAGACGATGTCTTTATGTCTGTGGAAAGCACGATACATTTTTGCACAATAAAAATAATATTAATAAATTCTTTATACATACAACCTATGGTACAGAAATTTATCCGCGGAAAATCGATCTGTACTGAGAGATCGAGAAGAAAAGCAATAATAGTTATAAAGCAAAATAAATTACTTTTTATTGAATATTATTAAAAAACAAATAAATTAAGGAAAAACTTTTCTAACTCTTTTCACATGGATTATTCCTATGGTTGAAAAATGTTTTACAAACTATATATTTCCTACCAAAATTACTATACATATTACGAAATAAATATTAATAGTTGCATGTTATTAAAACATATTTTTCGATTTTCCTTTTGTGACCATAATTTTGACAAATTATTATTTTATGTGAGATTTTAAGTGAATGAACGAAAATTAAATAATAAATAATTTTGAATTTCATTAATAAAACAATGAACTTGACAAAACAAAACAATTGGTACCAGTCAGTGGTGAGTAATATAAAATATATAATAATCATGGGGACATGATTATGATTTAAGAAATTTTAGATCAACATTATATAAAGAAACTATAGTAAAGCCTCACATGAAATTTACCTTTCCACTTTGTTTTATAATTTTCAGAAATTTCCACAAATTTTCACCATTTCCGCTTTTAGCTTCTGGTTTAATTTTTTTTTTGTCAAATTTTATAACTTTAACGATTAGTTAGTAAGAGTTTTTTAGAAGACTGTATATTACTTTTTAAATAAAGACACTATTTTTATAATTATCAATTTGAATAACATTGAGCTTTTTTATTGTCGCTAGCTGTAAACAAAGAAACCATGCCAAATTTCTAAACAGCTTGTATTTTTTTAATTTTTAAAGAAACAATATAACAAGAAAACCTAAATACTATTTCATGAAAATTAAAAAATTAAATAATGATCACAGTAAATAACTGTTATTGAACACATACATATGTATATATAAAAATTTTAAACCAAATGCTTGCTGGCTGTTAGAAAATCGAAGCGTAAAATTATAATTTTATAAATAAAATAGGTACAACTAAAGGGCCCTTTACACGAGCACACGAGTAGTATGATCTGTCAAAATTTTGTGTAGAGAGAGTATCAAAATTATGCAGACTTTTTGAGTGTATTTATTGATAAATTTAAGTGTTTATGTAGACAATATTATTTATGATAGTGTCGCTTTTCATTTACTAAGTTATTTTTAGTTTAGAATTTAAAATGTCTAAAGTGGACTGGTCAATTTTCTTTGTTCTTTAAACATAATTAAAGTTTATTTATGTATTTATATAACATTGCCTTCTGTCTGTCTGCCTTTCTGTATCCAACAGTATATAAATATTTTTCTTTTTAAATTAGGCCTATTTTATAATGTCTATGGGAATATATTGTGTTCATATGTATGTATGTGTTTGCCAACAAATACACAGTCACACTATTCCAAATAAGAAAATACATTAATAACTATAAGCAGTGGAATGTTTTTCATTTTTTTCTGCAGTCCACTATTAATTACTACTTAGCCACACATTGTCCATAAAATGAGACACACGACGCCTTTGTGTGCGAATATTTATTCCCTATATAATAATTGTTTATTAATGTAAAAAACTAGTAGGTGTGGTTCGAATGTTAATTGCCTTACATTAATAGAGATTTTGTTTCGTAGGTTTTTGGCAAAACTTTAAATTTTAATAAATTATATAAAATATTCCTTAAGGTATACAAATGTAATTACAATTAACTAGAAACCTAACAGACTAGACAAACTAGTTCTTTGGTTAGTTTTTCCCATGGAAAATACTTAAAAAGAAATTTAATTATTTTAATATTTCTTCCAAATGTTTAGCAGGTCCTTATGTATGTTAATAAAACATGTAAGTTATTTTTTCTGCGTGCTTTGTGACCAGATACTTTGTTCAAAATGTCATTATCATCAATATTATTTTCCCGGTATGTATTACCGGCTAAAATCCAAGTTGGTCTTAATCTAAAATTTTTGTTCGCTTGAAATTTTCATTTCTCTTAAAGGGAAAATTGTTATAGTGAATTTCATTCACAATAGATGACTTTTGTTAGCAATAGCTGTTCATTGTTTACAAAATTTCATCGAAAAATTTCACAACATGCTAATTTTGTTCACGTCAAAAATTTCACCTGAAATTTTGATTGGCGATATTAGTATGAACTATAATATGAAATCTGTTGTAATCTCTTAACTTAGAATGTTAATCCTTCTTCGGTGGTATCGCTTCTTATGCCATCTTCGTGGACCCTCCGTGGCATGCTTCCTTGATGAAAGACCCTTGGTGTATTGCAATCCCGGGGTAAAGAGGGTCTACTAGTAACTCTAGTCTGCCGGGATTATAAACTGGAGATGTCATTTCACTCCTCGGCTAGTTTTGGAATGATTTAACATGGGGTCGAAGCAGAGAACCACATAATCAGGTACTACGGGTGGCCAGTTGCCCGCAGGACTTGTCCTGGCTGCTCAGTTGTTTAAGGTTCCTTCGGAATCCACGTAGTGGCTGTGGTTTAAACCCAAATTCACGCGAATATATGCAATGTTGTCAACATTACATAGTGTTGTCGTATGTATGTATATACTTTGACAACGGATGGTATTGAAAAATTATAAACAGTTTGGTGTCAATTTGGTACCAGGCGTGTATACCCCACAGAGGAGTGTCTGTGGGAACTCATCCGCCCGTATACCTAGAGTTAGTCTGTCGTATGTTATTCTCTTATGAGTGTGTCGGATAAATGAGAAGTGTGCAGAGTTGAATGGTGATGGATGAAAGGTATCTTATAAAAGTGATACCATTGAATTATCCTTCCTTGTCCAGGTATGTTCAGAGTAAACTCTGCTCATACCAGATTTACCACAGTACATATATGATGGATTCGTACTTCGGTCTACCGCCTACGTCAGTTGTTTAAGGTTCTTTCGGAATCCACGTAGTGGCTGTGGTTTAAACCCAAATTCACGCGAATATATGCAATGTTGTCAACATTACGTAGTGTTGTCGTATGTATGTATATACTTTGACAACGGATGGTATTGAAAAATTATAAACAGTTTGGTGTCGATTTGGTACCAGGCGTGTATACCCCACAGAGGAGTGTCTGTGGGAACTCATCCGCCCGTATAAATAGAGTTAGTCTGTCGTATGTTATTCTCTTATGAGTGTGTCGGATAAATGAGAAGTGTGCAGGGTTGAATGGTGATGTATGAAAGGTATCTTATAAAAGTGATACCATTGAATTATCCTTCCTTGTCCAGGTATGTTCAGAGTAAACTCTGCTCATACCAGATTTACCACAGTACATATATGATGGATTCGTACTTCGGTCTACCGCCTACGTCAGTTGTTTAAGGTTCCTTCGGAATCCACGTAGTGGCTGTGGTTTAAACCCAAATTCACGCGAATATATGCAATGTTGTCAACATTACGTAGTGTTGTCGTATGTATGTATATACTTTGACAACGGATGGTATTGAAAAATTATAAACAGTTTGGTGTCAATTTGGTACCAGGCGTGTATACCCCACAGAGGAGTGTCTGTGGGAACTCATCCGCCCGTATACCTAGAGTTAGTCTGTCGTATGTTATTCTCTTATGAGTGTGTCGGATAAATGAGAAGTGTGCAGGGTTGAATGGTGATGTATGAAAGGTATCTTATAAAAGTGATACCATTGAATTATCCTTCCTTGTCCAGGTATGTTCAGAGTAAACTCTGCTCATACCAGATTTACCACAGTACATATATGATGGATTCGTACTTCGGTCTACCGCCTACGTCAGTTGTTTAAGGTTCCTTCGGAATCCACGTAGTGGCTGTGGTTTAAACCCAAATTCACGCGAATATATGCAATGTTGTCAACATTACGTAGTGTTGTCGTATGTATGTATATACTTTGACAACGGATGGTATTGAAAAATTATAAACAGTTTGGTGTCGATTTGGTACCAGGCGTGTATACCCCACAGAGGAGTGTCTGTGGGAACTCATCCGCCCGTATACCTAGAGTTAGTCTGTCGTATGTTATTCTCTTATGAGTGTGTCGGATAAATGAGAAGTGTGCAGGGTTGAATTGTGATGGATGAAAGGTATCTTATAAAAGTGATACCATTGAATTATCCTTCCTTGTCCAGGTATGTTCAGTGTAAACTCTGTTCATACCAGATTTACCACAGTACATATGTCCCTGTGAGTAAGAACAAAGGGGCTTGTTTGATGGATTCGTACTTCGGTCTACCGATTACGTCTCTAGGTGCTGTTGACGACTCAACAGAGGCCATCCCATCTGCGTGGTTGATGTTTTTGCATCTAAGAAGTTAAGCAAAGGGGCAGCAATCGTCAGAGACTAGATAGCTCAAGTACTTGAGCAAAATGCACGTATACTGGACCGGAAAATCCATATACATAAGAGGCACAATGGGGCGGTGAATCCATCGTTTTTAATGAAAAGCACATATTGATTTTCAATCCATTTTATATTTCAAAAATTGAAAATTCGGAGTTTACTATTTTGGACCTACAAAGTCGACTGTCTCGTAAGAAAAAAGACGAATAAAAATAAGTCGGGAAAATCGAAAACAGGCGAAAAGTCGGAAAAATTTGAATCTTGATGTGAATCCATCTTCTCATTTCTTCGAATAATATCAAAAATAATCCATAGTTTTTAAAGAAAAAATCCAAATATTGATTTTTTACCCATCTTATATGAAATTTAATAAAATTTTGGCTCCAGTTTTTGTCACTTTTAAACATTTTGAACAAAACATTTTCTTACTAAAAAATTGTATTTTATAAATCGACTTATTGTCGAAAAAAATCGGAAATATTAAGTCCACTATTTTGTTCCAAGAAAGTTGAAAAGTCGACTTATCTTGTAAGAAAAAAGTCGAATAATAGATTTTATAAGCAAAAGTCGAAAAAGGTACGAAAAAATCAAAAATAGTCCAACATTTTTTTAAAAGTAGAATAAAGTCGAAAACATTCGAATGAGAAGATTGTAAAAAGTTCTCCTGATAAATTGAGACTTTTTCTAAATCTGGCTGCAATTGGAAAACTAATAATAAAACTCTGTCTTTCCCTCTGATTTCAACCTAATAGTTAAAGGAATTAATAATACAACAAAATATGAAATATTAAAACATGTGTATGTGTATATTTATGACATCATATTTCTTGCCAAAATAATGTATGTCATGTTTGTATATAAACTATCGATTTTTCCAAAGAAAATATATAGTATATGTTTTTTCCTGTAAATAAACAAACTTTAATATAAACAAAATAACAAGTTCGTAATATGTAATATACATACAAACATTAAATATTATTAAAATAATGCAAATAATTTCAAACTTATTTAAACTAATTGAATATATTTGACAAATAAAAAACCGACCTAAAGTGCGGTGTAGGGAACCTAGAATAAAAAAAATAAATAACAAACCTAAAACCAACTGTATTCTATGTACAACAAATACATATTTAGTAATGTACAATGCCAATTTTGTAGCCGCTTGTGCCTCTTGGTTGGCTCGATTGTTGTTGATGATAGTTTTGGATTCATATAAATTGTAGTGGGTATGATAATGATAATAATGCTAATAATGATCATCATTATTATGTACTTGATGACTCAACTCTTATAGAGTAAATGAAGAAGCCAATAATAACAACAACAAAATCTTCAATAACAACAACAAGTTAAAATGAAGAATTTCATATGGGGAATGACCGAATGTAATGATGAAGAAAGAACGAAAATTGCAATAAAAACAAAAACATGGCAAGAAAGAAACACAAACAAAATAATTACATTCGTATTATTAATGAAGTAAAGTCTCGCTTTATTTCAGTTTAATGCCAATAATACTTAATTTGCATGCAAACTATTAAATTGAACAGAAACACGTATTTACTTACGCACACAAAGTTGTTAAAATATGTGTGTATGTTTTAATTATTTTGTAATACTAGTATGGAGGTAAGAGTTTACAGTTTTTCGAAACTATTCCAAGATTTGTTTAAGAACAAAATAATTTAAGTTTTGAGGATTTCGATAAAGTATTGAAATATTACTGGAGTACTTATAAAAGTTCTTCTCTGAACTTTTATGAAATTAAAAAGAGTTTTGAAATTTTTTGAATAGAAGTAAAGTTGATTTCGGAATTCTTTCACAGTATTTGGATGAGAGGGCAAATCTAAAGTGCTGCACGAGACACAACATTATCGAAAAAATTTATAGTTTGATGCTGAATCGGAATTTCTTCATCACATCGAGTTTTCAAGATTGCGATTACTTTAGACTAGGTCTATATTTATTATTTTTTTGTTGTTGTAACAGTTGAAACTATACAATGATCTAGTTGGGTAGTCCAGCGTAAATGTTCGGGCCAAAAAATTCTGCTTCTTCAACAGTATGTGTCCATAAATCCATCGAACAAAGTGAAGTAGGCTTGTCTATGCAGTTGAATATGTAGTGGGTATCATATGGATCTTGATCACAAGATAGACATAGAGACGGTAGAATCTATGCGCGACCAATAGGCATTAAGCCTGCCTTAGTTGTGCCTGAACTGCCCTTGTTCTCCGCAGCATTCTCCGCGGAATTCTTGGCGTCTCTATGAATGTCATTCAAAACTGCAGAATACAAGGTCTGATCTAATAGATCCTGCACATAACTATAGTTAAGTATACTTATGTTCTCTGCTTCTACTTCGGAGGTACTATGAACATGAGGAGGAACTGTTTAGTTAATATGACGTTATATTCCTTGGCTCTGAGAATCTTCGTTTTCTCGTGTAGATGATGTTCCGTGGTAATTTGTAAGCAGCTCGTTAAAATACTTAGGGCAGCATATTGGCAGCTTTGAATGTTTCTCCATTGGCTATCACTAAGCTAAGGAGAACACACTGGAGCAGCAACCTTGTTTCTAGTTCTCAATTTGTATGTAATTGCAGTGTATTGAGCTGAGGAAGTGGATAAGCTTTCAAATGTGACCCCTAAGATATTGGTTGGTGCACGATCGGAATTTGCTGACGACTTCGCTGGTGATAGTTACAGGTTACGCGCAGTGAAGAACTGATTTACCAGAATGCATAATTCATCAACGTTTTAACTCGTCACCATAATTGTACAGTCGTCCGCATAAGATATCATATCGACTCCTGTTGGAGGCACGGGGAGTTAGTTTCTTGAATATGTCAATATCAATATTTTCTTACTCATTACTATAATTTTGCATAAACATTTTCTTTGTTTAAAACTTATTTTCAGTCTGTTTTATTCTTTGATATTTGTTTAATTGAGTTTTGCCATGACAGAAACATCAGCAGCAACAAAAAAGAGGATTGTCTGTTTGAGAATATACCACACTACCATAACAGAATCTTGCAATAAATGTTGTTATATTAACAGTTGTTTGGATGTTAATAACTCGAATTGATTAGGAATTTTCTACTTTTTTCTCTAGATGCCAGTTTGTAGGTTATAGAGTAATTCAATAAGTTTTCGAATTGTGGGACAGGACTAGATCTGGACTTTTAGCCGGATGAGTCAAAACTTTTCAATATTCGCATCAAACAAATTAGTTACATTCGGTATAGGTTCCCTGTGATGGTCTGGTAAGATTTTAGCAGCTCATAAAAGATAGTACTCCTTTGATCCCTTTGTCTTCGATGTAAATATCATATTTTAAAGTATTTCTTTGCGGAAGATCTTAACGAAGTCAGGTTTTAGAATTTCGGGCTATAGTCGGCAGTGTTTGGTTAGTTTTTAATGATTTGTTTTTACCTCAAACTTAATAATTTTTTGAAATATATGTACCTCTAATAGAATATTCCTAATGCTTAATTGTGGCTCTCATACTCATCATACATTAGCCTGTACACAATCATAAAATTTTTCATTAATATTCTAAAAACATAAAATATATAAATAATAAAAAACTAAGAATTCAAATTATATATGTATTTCTATTACGTTAAACAAAGACATAGATTTTTCATACTATTTGTCCATCATACAAATAAAAAAAAAAACAGCGCCACAAATATTTAAAACTAAATCATTATGATGACGACAATGGTAATAATGATGGTTTGGTGTCTATAGTTTGTGTCTGTGCCATTTTTAGTATAAACATAAATTTCAAATTCTGGCATTTATAAAGTATTTTTTTTTTGTTAGTTTTAATGGAACTATGTATATAGTATGTATTTAGTTATATAAGGTACAATGACATGGTAATAGAAAACAATATAAAAACAAATTATTACAAATTAAATTGAAAAAAATTTTGTTTTTGGTTACATTAGTGTAATTATAATTATGAAGTAATTAAAATATACAAAAATATTAATTAACTAATTAATTTGAATAATTTACGTTTAATAAGGTATTTATAAAGTAAATGTTTTAAATTTAACATTTTGAATATATGTAGGAATAACCAAAAGCATATGAGCTGGAGAAAGTAGAATATTGTTAAAGATAATTTGTTTAAACAAAATAGTTTTCTAAAAGCAGAAGATTTGCTAATCATTAACATAATTTTAAAATTTGAAATTTTTACACAAAATTAATAGCTTGTCATTTGCTAGCTCATTTAGATTTTATTTAATTTTTATGTCCTTTTTTTTAGTTTTCTGGTCTCATTTCCCAAATAAACCAAACATTCCTAATGTTATTGCAATGTATGATATGTTTATTTCATTTAATCTTATCGTCAATCCGCAAAAATTTTAATAAAATACATTTCATTGTGTGTGTGTGTGTGTGTGCATGAATATTGGCGAGCATATGCTTACAATTTTAAACGGAAGGTATAGAACCCTGCAATTCCGGTGGTGGCAAAATTATCATCTTCAAATTGTTTTTTTTATTTATATTCATATATCGCAAATTATATTTTGGGCCTTTGTACTGTGAAAATAAGTAAATTAATTACTTTACTCTTTCCAGGTAATCCAACAGGTCCATTGTCTCTAGATAATGTATCGTGTAATTAGTTTAAGCATATTTATTTGTTAAAGATTATATTTTTTAGAAGAATACACTAAAGTAGGGTTTTCAAAGGACAAAAGTGAAATTGATTTTCAGTTTTTAATGGTAGTCCACCAGTAGGTTAGGTTATGTTACGTTACGTGGATTGCTCTCTAGTTAGCGAGTTCACTCGGAGGCCTTGTGGTTCATTGTGATACCTTTAGAATTGTCATTCTCTCATGTTGAGAGAATAGTTTCCCTCCCTAATTTCGTTGACTACTTGGTTCTTGAGGTCCCTGTGAAAACTAGCCTAATGACGGATCTCTGAGACAGTCCAGACAATGGAAAATAGCTCTACCTAGATAGAGTAGTTTGTGCTCTTGTAAGGCTGGGCAGTCACATAGAAGGTGTTGTACCGATTCCTCTTCTTACTCGTCCAAACAGCTTTTACAGTAGCTATAACGTGGGTAGCCCCTACGTTCCGACATATTTCCAATTATATAGTGCCCAGTAATAATACTAGTGAGAATCCTAATCGAGTTCTTACTAAAAGACAAGACAGATAGTTCTAGCCCTATGCATTGTCAGAGTGGGTCGGAGCAGTATCGATATTCTACAAGTGGTGATATTTGACCACCTGAGTTCCGTCTCACTCAAAGCCCAGTCATCTATCAATTTTGATAGAGTCACCAGAGGAGTGTAAATATGCCTTTGCGCAAGGGTTAGAAGGAAGACGCATTGGTTACGCATTCATCTGATATTTCTTTTCCCCGAAACCCTTATTAACTCAACGTGATGTTGTGTCAATTGTGCCAATGATTGAATACAATAGAGAAGACATTTCGACTTAGAGTTACGAGCATTGGTTATTGCAAGAATGTCCAAGAATATACATATGTATAGTCGAATTTTCGAGATTCAATTCCCGAATTCTTCTCGCGACTCTATCTGCCTGAATGACCGTGATGGTGTCAGGTAGTCGAAGAGACAGCAGAAGATTTAGTTGTTTACCAGTAAAGTTGAAAAGATTTAATGGTTTCCATCAGGGTATAAACGGTTGAGTCTATGGTCTCCACCAATAAAACATAACCTCAGTTTGAGGTGATACGAAAGTACGCAGTTAATGCAGAAAACGTATAACTTTGCACAGTCGAAAGACAGGTAACAAACACAAGTTGTTCCCCAACTCAGACCTGAATTTCGATTGGCAATAACAAACTTTTGTATGTGTTTACATAAAAACACATCCCTGATCCAATGAAACTTGCTTGTTTTATGAATCATACCAAACAAGTAAGAAATTATAGTCGGGCGTGGCCGACCATATGATACCCTACACCAGTTATGAATATTAAATGTGATTTATTTTTCATAATAAAGCATTTATCTTCAATATTCCCTTGTTCCGATACATTTAAGCAATTTATGGATGAAAAACTAATTTTCTGAAAGAAGCTTTATATGGGGGCTAGGGGCAAATATGGACCAAGCCCGATAAAATTTTGTGAATATATTTATATTGACATAATATTTTATTGTGCTGAATTTCATCGCGATATTTGTGTTTATAAGCTAATTTGGGACATTCAAGTAATTTTCTGAAGGGGACTTTGTATGGGAGCTAGGGTCAAATGTGGCCCGATCTTTATGAAATTTGGCAGGGTCATCAAGACTTCTATAAAACTTAGTTATGCCGTATTTTATCGATATATCTGTATATTTAATATACAGTGGACGTCCACTAGTACGAATTATATAGTGTCAGGCCCTTTCGTAATACCGAAAAATTCGTATTATTGAACAACACATTTTGTATGTTTAAATTCAAATAATACACATAAAATATTGGATTTTATTTATTTTTGTTTTATTTTTCATGAAAAATTACATAACGGAACAAAATATAATAAATGTGTATTATTTTAAATAAATTTCTTGTACATAAACAGGCATAAAAGGGACATATTTACGTATATGAATTGTTAATTTTGAAAGTATCGTGAGTCCAATGGTTGAAATGAGATATATGTAGAGGGTTTTAAATTTTAATGTTTTTAAAAAGATGTGTGCCAAAGACAATTTGCAATTTACATATGTGTTCTAAAATGTATTAAAATGTTCAGATTACATAAAACTTTTATTAGAAACTTGAATGGAATATACCACAATTCTCTAATTTATAATTTTCTCTTAAAAATTAGAATAGTTATCCTTAAACCCATTGTTTGGAATGTGGAGTCACACTACTTTCAAAATTAACAGTTCATACATACATATGTATATAAATATCATTTTACTTATTAAAAAATCCATCATTTAACATCGATGTTTATTACATTGTAAAATGATTCTTACGACTTTTTCAATAACAGCGCTTTTGAGGCTTCAATATTGTTCTCAGCAGAGTTATTGTCGGGAACTAATAAAATACTTTCCTCATTGGCGTTATCATCCAATTTAATTTCTTCTCTTGGGTCATCAAAATTCCAATAAAATAAATTAATAATACTAAATAATTGTTGATTTGTAAATATACATGCAGTAAATTGTGTGTATAGGATTTTTAAAAATACAAAACACTTGTAATAAATACAAAAAAACTTCAAAATTACTGAGCTTAAGGTGAATGATACCGAAATAAAAAAATAAAAACATAATAAAAACTTCATTCATACGTAAATAAAACCAAAATTCCCATAAAAAATGCGTTATTCGTACTATCGAACAGAAAAATTGTGACTTTATTCGTACTATAGAGTAGACAATGCAACAATTTTGCCATTCGTATTATTGGATATTCGTAATAAAGAGTATACGTACTATTGGACGTCCACTGTAATTATGAGCTCAGAAGCCCTTTTCGGGGGGTTCTGTTCTATGGGGGCTAGGTGAAATAATGGACCGATTTTAACCATTTTCAATAGGCTTCGTCCTTGGGTCAAATAAAACGTGCGTGCCAAATTTCATCCAATTATCTTGAAAATTGCGACCTGTACCTTGCGCACAAGGTTTACATGGACAGCCAGCCAGCCAGCCAGACGGACGGACGGACGGACATAGCTTAATCGACTCAGAAAACGATTCTAAGCCGATTGGTATACTTTAAGGTGGGTCTAGGACGAATATTTTTGTATGTTACAAACATCAGCACAAATCCAATATACCCTCCCCACTAAAGTGGTGTAGGGTATAAAAATGGAGAGAGCCATACGACTGTTAAATTTTCCATCTTTATTTTCACTCAATGTGTAAAAATACGGATGATTCCACCGTTCTCTTCTAAACTAAATTTTGATGGATCATACTACTTGTGGTATAGTCTAAACTTGCTTTAAGTATCATTCGTATCTTGGATTGTTTCAAATCTATATCTGATATAAACACATAAATATGTATTAGTCCTATATGAAGGGTTAATGTCTGGTCCATTTCAGTTAACACAAAGAGACCAATTTATTAACATAATTTAGAGAAAATTTACCAAAACTGTTGGACACAAATTATAATGAATCTCAAGAAGAAAAAAACCAAGTATAATGTACTGTAATAATTTGAATGTTATGCAAAAATTAAAACAAAAACTAAACAAATAAAAAGAAAAAAGTAAAAGGCAAGAAACCCAAACTATGGAGGAAAATAAACATACAAATAATGATACATCTTGTCTGCATAAATATTTATGTATACATTCAACTAACATACTATATATGAATGGTCTGTAACTAAATATCTTGTAATTATAAAAAATCAAGTTTTTTTTTTAAGCAGTAAAAAAGGGCCGTACAAAACATAATATTTTTTTAGTATAAGTACAATATAAATTACGATACACATTTCGAAATATTTCTGTGTGTACATTATGATGTAGTATTTATTTATAAAACAAATGTAAGAAAATATAAACAAAAGTTAGTATTATTTGCTAATAAATGTTTATTAAAGTGTTTTGTGGGTTTAAGTTTAATAAAAAAGGGTCATAACTCAAAAAAAACATAGTTTCGAATAAAACGTCTTTAAAAATTTGATGTCTACTATTTTACAAATAACTTTTACAAAAACCATCAGATTGGAAGAATAAAAAGAGATATGTATATAATTTAGATATTATTATCTTTCTTAATTTAGTTTAAGTAAATATGTAGCTAATAAAATATAGTTAAATCTGAAGTTTTAGTTTTGATATTATTCCCTCATTGATATTTTTAAAAGAAGATAAACTATTTGAAAGAATCATAAGATTTTAAGATACATATATTGTATACATATTAAAAACAAGGGTTTTTAAGTTATGGCTCTTTAGTTGCAAGTGAGCAATATGAGTGTATTACTTTCAAAGTGTGTTTTAAGTGTGAACGAATATTTTATTTTAACTAAGAGTTGTGATGATACATAATTTACCAAGAATTTTAATTGTAAGTAGATAAAGTGAAGATAAAATTGTTGATTTAAATAAAAATTATCTTTAATTAAATAAATTTTGACATAAGTAGACTGCTTTAAAAAAAATTGTATTTATAAATATTAAGGATTTTATTCCAGAATTGGACTATTTTATAGATTTTTAGTAATTAAAAAACTTAAATTATTCATTAATGTTTCTATTAATAAAAAAATAAGCTACCATTTTGAATCCCTGTTAAAAAAATTTATAAATATTACAGGGTACGCGTAAATATGGATTTTTTTTACACATTAAAATTATTACAACAAACAGAGAGTACAAATAGGATTTTAGTAAAATATCCATCCACTACATTTTCAAAAATAGTTTGTACAAATAAAAGTAGATGGAATAATTGTACTGTCTAACTAGCGATTTTTAGAAGCTAAATTAACATGGCAACATACGGGTTATCTCTCTAAAATTTTAATATTAAAGGACCTTTAAACGATCACACTTTACGTACATAAAGTCGAATGAAATTCCATCCGTATGACAAAAAAGATAATAAAACAATAACAAAGAAAGATGGAAACAGCTGTTTCACTTTTTTGTATATGTTTACATAAAAATACATCACTGATGTAATGCGATTTGCTTGTTTTTGAATCATTTCAAAAAATGAAGGGAGTCATACGACGGTCAAATTTTGCATACGTATTTTCTCGCATATTACCTTTAGACGATCCCATCCGTACTCTTCTACAAAAACTTTTGGCAGATCATATTACTTGTGTGCTCGTGTAAGGGGCTTTATTAACTAACTGTTCTTTCTATTAAGTGTAAATTTTGAGATCCGATTAGTTAAATTAAAAATCTAGAATTTTTAGCTTGTGGGCTACAATTTGGCTAATCAGGAATACACAAAAAACAGCCAAAGGAGAGAAATGGTTCAGAATGGTACACCGACATTAGATTAACGGCGACAATCAGTCGAATTCCTAAAATATTTTGCGATAAGTTGTGTTTTTATAAAAAAAATTGTTTAGTTTTTCTCACTTTGACAGTGGGCTACAATCTACAATTTATAATACCCAAATTTATAATACCCAAACTTTCGCCTAAGAGCTCAATATGAAGTAAAATGAAAACATCATATTTTGTTTATTAAATTAAATTTGTTGGCATTTAAGTAAACTGCTAAAAATAATTAAAAAACATTTTTATATTTTTTTCTAATTTCACCGTAAAATAATACAATTTTAAAAAAATTTAGTTAAATTTCTCCTTTAAATATTGAAATACACATACAAAAAACTTTAATAAAATATTAACAATTAAACCGGAAATTGTTATGACAAATATTTTCTTAAAAACAAGAAATAATTTACTGCAAAAGAAAACAATCAAATGTATAAATATCATGTGTAAAATGTTAGATTTAGTAGAAGATATAATGCAAAGTTTGACATGTTATTTTTATTTTAATTGTAAGATTTTTAAATACGAAATCCAATTAAAAATCTATTTTAATTGAGATTTATTTAAGACTCTTTTCATACTTCAAAAAGTTTTTCTTCTTAATATATGTAAAACCGTTATTTTTTACAAAAACATGCAAGTTAACAGCTGTATAAATAATGTACATCTTTTAGTTGACAACACTGTCAATACAACAGGGAATCAAATAAGAATATGTAAAAAGGGAAATATTATGTAGAGGAGAAAGAGAATGAGGGGAAATGTTAATATGGCAAAAATGCTGTATACAAATACGAGTTTTATTGATTTTTCAACTGAAGATTAACATGAGTGCAAAAAACTAAAGAAATTTATACTTTTTACATTTTAAAAACAAAACATATTTTTTATACAAAAATTTACATTAATTTTGTGTCATTTTATGAATAATACAAGGTTTTAATTCTATGCATTAAACTCAAGAATTTAATACAACCTCCTACATACTAAAATAAAAATGCTTACATACCTTAAATTTGTTAAGCTGCGTAGGTCTTTATTAAAAATCGTCTTCCTTTGCAGTTTGGAAGTACAAATACGTTCTTAATTATATTTCTTTTATTGTTATAAAATATTTATTGTTTATTTAGTGAAACACTTGAAACAATATACTGTGTTGAGCTGTTAATGTTAAACATTTTTTTCCCCAATATACCACCCCTCCCTTAAAACAATAAACAATTAAGTTGCTACTTATTTTTTTCGTATTTCTTTCACTTAGCCACAGATTGTACCCCTTTAGGGAACATTATGATTTTCGTTTTATCAGTAAAAAATATTATTCACACATTATTATTTTACTTCTTAGGTGACCAATATTTCTAATTTGAGTGATTACACGTAATTTTTTTGATAGTTTTGTTAAATTTTTGATTTTATTCTGATAAAAAAAAGAATTACTTTTTTCCTTTCTTCGTTCACTGCGGCGCTGTGTACACAACAGTCAGACATGTATGTTAGTATGTATGTATGGCACTGTAATTCCAATACGACACTGTTAACAACTTTTTTCGCTTATTTCTTTCCGCTAAATGGATGTTTACTAAAAGACGATTGACAGAAGACTATTTTATGTTTTTCTTTCGACCGCTTATTCGTGGGGAAATATTTTATGTTGCTGCAGTGTTGTATTTATAGTAAAAGGGAAATTTTAATATAATGGATGTTTTAATCATGGCCAAAGTAAATTTATAAAGTAGACTCATTTGAACAGCTGACTATTTTTTTTAAACTTGCTATTTGTGGACTTACTTGTCAAAAATGTTTATGTTGCCATATTTGTTTTCATTTTAACGCTTGCTTTTGTACAAATTTCTGAGTAATTTGTTGTATTTAATGTGAAAAAGTGTATTTTAAGTGTATAATATTTTTAAAAATGTTCTAATTTTTAAAAAATAAAGAAAACTCTGCGACTTTTAATATAAATAACAACATATTTTTGGAAAGTACAACAATAATGCCATATTTTCCATTAATTATTGGTTCATTTTTGTAAACAAATTTTGACAAGTGAGTATTTCGAACAAAAACAAATTGCCTGTGGTTTTTGTAGACGTTTGTTGTACAACAACTCGTGTCGCTACTTTATTAATTTACTTTGATCATGGCATAATAAAGTGTGTTCTAAGTGTGCCCTGGTTTTAATGTTAATTTTTAATTAATACATCCTAAAAGTGGAAGTACAGAACACGCGTTGTACGCGGCAACGCGTTATATGCTTCTGTCAAAAAAAGTAGAAATAGTGTATTTTCATTTAACAAGTTGTACATTGTAGCTTGTAACACGTGTTGTGAACCTCCAGCTGAAAGTAGGCCTACTTTAAGCACTCTACGCGTCAATACATTCTAAGATTTTGTGCTTGTAACTTGCAGCACACAACTGCATTGATTCTACATTTTTGACAGATGTATGGAATGCGAAGAAGCGTAGAATGAGTGGTATGGTCTCAAGCTTAACAGATTAAAGGTGGAAGTACACAACACGCGTTGAGGCGGCAACGCGTTTCACGCTTTTCAAAGTTTTCGCGCTTTATAGGCGGCAAGTTAATCGTCATTTTGATCTCTCTTTTAATGTCTTTTAAGACTATGTATTACTGTTTTAAAAATCATAATTTTAAGTTTTTGTATATTTTTCGTCCATTGTTGGAGAAATTTATTTCATTTTAGTTTATTCTTATTTTACACAAAAACAAAATAATACCCTGATCATCTGTCGACGCGTCAAAAGTTGAAAGTTGATGCGTGTTGTGTACTTCCACCTTAACACATTTGGGACTTGCCAGTGCTATTTGTACCTAGGCATCATCTTCTAGATATTGTCAGGACATTCCAGCGACACCTTCCGAATACATCTAGATTGGTTTAACGGACACGCTTTACTAATATAATAATCAGCCTATGTTTTTTAAAAGCACTTACTCTTAGTGTTGCCATACCAAATATTATTTTAACAGACGGAAATTTCCGGAATATTGAATGTTTCTAAACAAATGTTTATAATCATAATGAATCATGAAAATGTCCCTTAAAACCGTTTAGTTTAAATTTTATTTTAATTTCTTAACAATTTTGTTCATATCTCCGTTATTTATGAACCAATTTTAGTGATTTTTCAATAGAAAACTTATCGAAAGTATGTCTAATACAATTATTCGATATTTAGATCCCGAAAATATCTAGTGCTATTAACAAACACACGGCCAGACAGATAAACATCTCTAAATCAACTTCGATATCTATATGAATTCAGAATATGCATATATGGGGTCGGACAATTATATTGTGGAAATTACAAACAAAGTGACAAACTCATATAGAGTATCCTTCTCACAAAGGGTGTCTGCTAAATAAATACATATGTATGTATTGTTAATAAAAGTATAATCGTGTCGACTTAGCCATCCCTGATTAAATTTGATCATCTTTGTATAGTGCAATTACAAAATATAAACAGAACAACAATTAGTACAACATCTACAAAAACCACATACTATTTGTTTTTATTATAAGAAGAAATACTGTCAAACATTAACTGTTGTTTTTGTTTTTGGGCAATGAACTGTCAACATTCGCCTGTTTTTTTTGTAGTTTTTACGTTTGGAAAGATAAAAAGCTGGTCTTGTGAGTTCACTTTATTAATAAACTACTGATCTCGGTTTATCAATAATCGACCGGTATCTCTCATCTTAAAAAGATGTTTATCAACAGTGACCGGGCTTTTGCGTTTTATTTGTTAACAATTTTATTAATTGTCTCTACACAAACAGGATGCTGCGACGCCCAATCCTTTAAGTATGAAACTAAGGAATTTGAGGTGCCTCTGGATCATTTTAATTTTGCTATAAATACAACCTTCAAATTGCGCTACTTGTACAATGACTCGTACATTGATAAACAAAGTGGAAAAACGCCATTGTTCTTTTATACAGGCAACGAAGGTGACATTGAATCATTTGCACAAAATACAGGTTTCATGTGGGAATTGGCTAAAGATAATCGGGCCTGTGTAGTGTTTGCTGAACATCGTTACTATGGCAAGTCATTGCCTTTTGGTAATTCAACATTCAGTGACTCGAAAAATTATGGTTATTTAAGTGTGGAACAAGCTTTGGAGGATTATGCGCTGTTAATAGCAGATCTGCAGCAAAAGTTTAATTATGCTCCTGTCATAGCATTTGGCGGTTCGTATGGTGGCATGCTGTCCGCCTGGTTTCGTATGAAATATCCACATTTGGTGCAGGGCGCTCTGGCAGCATCCGCACCCATTAGACAATTCAATGGCATGACTTCATGTGATATTTTTGCCAAAATCACCACCTCGGTCTTTGCTAGCACTTATAAAAATCGCACCTGTAGTGCCAATATTAAAAAGTCATGGGATCTATTTAAGCAAATGGCCTCCACAGATGAGGGCAAAAAGAAATTAAACACTGAATTCTTGTTTTGTAATCCCATTAAGACAGAAACCGATTTGGACAAGTTTTTTGATTATTTGGAAGATGTTTACGGCAGTCTTGCCATGGTCAACTATCCTTATAGCAATGATTTCCTAAGTCCTTTACCAGCTTATCCGGTAAGACAGTTTTGTTCTTATTTACAAAATTTGCAGACGGGTGACAGTCTATTTGAATCCATGAAGAAAGCTATAAATGTTTATTTTAATTTTACCGGCTCTGCGAATTGTTTTGATTACAAATCCGCCTTTGATCCAGCCTCTATAGGCGGCGATGCCTGGGATATACAAACCTGCAATCAAATGGTCATGCCCATGTGCAATACCCCCGACACCATGTTCCGCGTAAAGGAATGGAATTTCAAAAAGGAAGCAGAAAAATGTGTTAGTAAATATCATATTGAACCAAAATTAAATGATATTACTATACGTTATGGAGGACGCAATCTGCGTGACACTTCGAATATTATATTTAGTAATGGTCTACTGGATCCCTGGAGTGGTGGTGGTGTTTTGCAAACAGATAATCCTTATATCTATATAATTATAATACCCGAAGGGGCTCATCATTTGGATTTGAGATCGAGCAATCATGGTGATCCGGCATCGGTGGTGCAGGCACGTGTACATGAATCGGCAATAATTAAGAAGTGGATTGATGATTTTCATTGGTAAATTTTAGTGTACTACTATGTAAATTATCTTTATACTTTTAAAAAAATTATAATCATACATAAATATAATGTAAAATATATCTATATTCTTATAAATAAAGCGATTTAAACTGTAATAAAATTAATTTGAGTGAAAGGAACTTTATTTCGTTTCAAAATAGAACAGTTTTGAATTTGATTTCGAGCGATAGACTATGCGCCCAATCATAGCAATACGACATCCTATTAATATGATCATTAGGATGATTGTTGGATTAGGATTTATGCACCGAACGCTGTACAATTTGAGAGACCTATTAACTACTAAAAACATTTCGTTATAATAAATTTTATTATAATTATAAATAAAATTTAAAAAAAAGTTCGACTAATATTAAACAAACGGATGTGGCATACCCACCAGAAATGAAAAGAATGATTTTGAAAAATTAAAGATGTTTCAAATAATTTATTTAAATTAAGCAACAATAGTATTTAATGTCCTTTATAACATTTCAGCTACTTGTTCTTTCGAGTATTTATTCGCCTCCTCAACAAGTTCCTCTCTTGTTTACACTTTTTGAGTTGTGCACAAAAATAGGATGCTTTCGCCTGCAAATTTCTCAATTTCGGCAATAGTTTTTCATACTTTTTCAATTCTATGTGTAAGCGATAGTTTTCCTTATTAAGATGTCGTATTTGTCTTAATTGTTGCTCGCATTGTTTATCCAATAATTCGACTTGCTCTTGCAGCGTCCACTTGCGGGGCGGGGTATAGGCAACAACTAAATAATCTTTGGTTTGAACGTAACGTCCCTTAATTATCATATCATTTGTAGTGCCCTTACGTATTTCAAAGTCTTTTACACTATTTTCTGTGTCATTATTGTTCTCTGGCAAGGTGTCTTCAAGCAATTGCTCCTCAGTTTCAATTATTTCATTTAAGTCTTCTTCTGTTCTAAAATCCAATTCGTTTGGAAATTTTGTTATAGTACTATCTGATGTATTTGTATGTTGTTTCTTTTGATAATTCGGTATTTGAAACGAACTTTGTGTTTGAGTTGTGTTATTTACTGGAGGATTCGGTAATGTAAATTTATTTACACGATTGCCAAATAATTCAAGTTTGGAAAAATGAGCACTGCATATTTTTACACTCTTTGTCCTTGGATATATACCCAAAATTCGACACCATTCAGCACGCCTTAAAAAATTAACATAAATTGCAGTGTAAACTTGTTTTTGAAAATGTGAGTAAAATAATGCAATTTCTTAGTGAAATATTTACCTTTTAGCGGAAGCAGGAAAAGAATGAAGTGGATGTACATCCTCACATCCCATAATACATTTACGGCTAGTCATGGCAAATCAAAGAAAATAGTCTAAGATATTGCAAATTTTTCTCCTTAAGAAATTTGTAAACAATTAGTTTTAACTTTTTCCAACAACATTTGACATCTTAGGGCCAATTTTTAGGTAAACGATTAGCGATTAAATTAAAATTAAACATCGAATGTTGTTTTTGAGTTAGTTAATTTTGTTTGCTAGTTTAAGTGACCAGTGTAGACGGTTTAAACTTGAGCAAGATATGCAAAATTGTACACAGCTGATACCGAAAAATTAATACAATTTTTATAAAACTAAACATTAGAATGTTTTATACATTATGGAGACTTTAAATTTTAAAGTTTAAAATACAATTTGTATGTTTTTAATTTAAGTTTTCGTCAATTTTCGTAATACACTTACAATTTTCTTCTTTTTTATAAAACATGCATTGTTTTGATAGCAAAATTCAAATTCAAATTTACATAAGATCTTCCCAAAAATAATTATAAAAAAACTTAGAACTATATGTATGATTCTAATCATGTAACATAAAAATAGCAACCTGCTGTATCAAATAAATGTTCCCGACATTAAAGTACACACATTAAAGTATAAGTGCTTGCTCCCGGCACCAAATTATAGTTTTGATAGCAAACAGTCACGTTTTCTGTTGTTTTGTATGGCAACACTACAAAGTTTAAATTTGTACTTAAAAACATCAAAGCGGATTAACATTAGATTACATTTATTTTTAGATTAACTAATCTGATTTTTAATCGGTATTTAATTGAAAACTCAAAAACCCGCTCTAATTGGGAAAAGGCTATTAGTTACGGTGCATTTAGAATACATTGATTTACATAACGTTTAGCCCAATCGGTCCAACAAACTTTAGCGTAAAGTAAAAACTTGATTTATTATCAACTTTGAAGGATAAAAAGTATGTAATTGTATGACAAGTATGTGTTGTTAACGCATTGATTGAGTTTATTCGTGTCAATGCGTATACACTTAGCTATCACTTGTGGTTGAAGCAAAAGACCACGGTATACCGCATAATTGTCAATTTTTTTATATGTAGTTTGACAAACGTGCGGTTTAAGCTTGTATACAAAGTATATTAATAAAGTAGCGACATCTCTTGTTGTACAACAACATCTACAACAACCACATGTATTTTGTTTTTGGAAAATTTAAGATTGTGTCAAAATAAAATTTCCTTGAAAAACAATGTGAACAAAACATAAATAAAAAATATTACTTTTAAGTTAAAGATATTAACGATTTAATTATATTATTATATATTATACAATTTATTACACTTTTAAACTACTTTAAAACCACTTTTAATTCACTTTTTCAACTTTTCACAAATTTTAACAAATAGCAAAACACAATTTAAAAATGGCGACGTAAACAATGTTAACAATTTTCAAAACAAACTTTGACAATTTGCTTCATTTATCTAGTTTAAAAAAAATAGTCAGCTGTTCAAGTGATGCTACTTTATTAATTTACTTTGCTTGTATACAAGTTTATGTATAAAAAATTGTAAACAATAATCAGCTGGGCTAGAGATGTCACCTTGTATTCAGTACACCCTGCAAAAGACAAATACATGTCAAATTGTATTTGGGTAAACAAAAACATATTTGTTTACAAATTTCTTAAATAATTTAAGAAATTTGCATTTAAGTTAAATCATACCATGAGCCACCGTACTTGTGTTATGGGATGTCAGACGAAAAAAGGAGAACTACTTCATTATTTTCCTAATAATCCTACCAGGTAAAAATTCCAGATTTCAAAAGCAAGATTTCTCTTGAAACGGTTAAATTGTTGTTTTTAAGGCGTGCTGAATGGTGTCGTATTTTGGGTGTCTATCCAAGGACAAAGCTGGTAAAAATATGTAGTGCACATTTTTCTAGTGGGATTTTTTTTGGTAAACTATGGGCTACCAAATCCTCCGGAAAAAAACACAACACAGACGCAGGTCGTTAAAAATGCGGATAAAAAACCGAAATATCCAAAGAAACGCAAGACCGTTAAAAATACACCAGATCGCGAGAATGTAAGATGTAATAATTGAAACGGATATAATAAAGGAGCAAGTGCTAGAAGAAGCCTTGCCGGCAAATAACAATACAAAAACATTGTTAGAGGAGAATAACGAATCGGAAAATATAGTGGAAGATTTTGAAATACGTAAGGGCAGTACAAATGATATGATTATAAAAGGACGTTTCGTGCAAACCAAAGATTATTTAGTGGTAACTTATACCCCACCTCGAAAGTGGTCGCTGCAACAGCAAGTCGATATATTGGATAAGAAATGTGAGCTACAGTTGAAGCAAATAAGAAATCTCAATAAGGAAAACTATAGTTTACATATTGAGTTGAAAAAATATGAAACTAAACTGAGGGATTTGCAGGTGAAGAATTTATATTTTTGCTCTCAAGTCAGAAAGTATAAACAAAAGGAGAACTTGTTAAGGAAGCGAAAAATGTTAAGAAGATTAAGAAGAAAAACTTTTATAAAAAAGATATTAAAATAAATTATACTTAATTTATTAATAATTTAAGAAATTTGATTTTTAGATTCTTTAGTGATTTTCTACTCTGAGGCGGTTAAACTTTATCCGTCCAGTAACAAAACATATTCGGTTCATAACTGACCCGATGAATAAATACATTTTGTAAAATTAAATATAACAATTGAAAATCTGATAGTTTTGAACCATACGAACTTGCCCCAATTTTAGACACCTCCGTTATATATTTTTTAACTTATTTTATAAAATATCTTTATTTACTTGTATTTTATTTTGTACCATTGTCCTACTTATAAAATTCCATAAAATCTATTTCTTCTTATCCTTAATAGTATATTTATCATACGACTTCGTAGGATCATAGGGTTCCCAACGACTGGCGGGAAAAATATGTTTATTACGTTCATACCATGAACGCAATAAAACTTTACCGGCGTGCGATTCTTCCTTTTCCACCGAGGCATCACTAGTCAAACGTATGTCGTCGTGCACATCAAACTGGAAGAGAGGCCCCGATTTACCACGGGCCTTTGTCACTATGAAATCATAGAATGTGTAATGATGTGGCAGTATTAAATCCTCTTTAACGTACATTAATTGATCAGCCATAACAGTTTTAAGTTCATTGAATTCTTTGCGCAGCAGTTCCAGACATTTTTGTAAAAACTGATAAATAGAATTACCCTTTTTCATGACCACACTACGACGATGACCGGAGCCATCCCAATAGGAAAACGTAATGGGTATTTCTTGATCTTTAAGCGCTGCTTGTTGCATGACCCATTCCTGTCGTAATTGTTCCCGCAAGCGATTTTCCTCTTCCTCACGTTCTCGATCGGGCAGGAAACTGGTGTCTACATCGGGATTTTTAAAAATTTTCTTTTTAATCACTGGCACCGTTTCATCGGGATTTAGTTCTGTCCATTTCTTCTTTTCAGCTTTCGCCTTGTCCAATTTTACTTTTAGTTCCTTTTCCTTTTTTCTCTGTTCTTCCATTTCCTTTTGCTCTTCATCTTCTTCACCGTTACCGTCTTCGTCCTCCTCCTCGCCTTCCTCGTCATCATTAAAACTAAATGATAATGCCTGTATTTGTTTTTTCTGCTTGTTTTTCTCCGCCTGTATAGCTTCCAGAGCTTTCTGTTTCTCTCTTTCTTTTTCATCTTTTTTTTGGGCCAATTTCTTTTCCCGTTCTCTCACTATGTCCTCCTGTTTGGCTTTCATCTCATCCAAAGTGACCAAACCAATGGTGGAGGTTTTGAGCTGTTGCTCCACTGCATCATAATGGGTGGCGAATTTATTTTCTATTTTATCCAATTTCAGCTCCTCCTCAATTTTCTTTTTGCGAAACTCTATTTCTTGTTGCTGGATTTCACGTTTCTTCATTAACTGGGCAGCACGCCCAGCTTCACTGGCAGCGCCTTTATAGTGGGCCATGTTGGTTGGTTATTATTTCTAGTTAATTTTATTAAAATTTTATAATTTTTTCTGGAAATTTTTTGGTGTCCAACAATTTGTGTGCGTTTTCAGGTGTTTTGTTTATTACTGTTTGATTCACAATAGAGAGTTACGTGACAGCTGTTGAACAATGATGTTGCCATATTGTTTGTTTATTTTTATATTTTAGTAGGAATGTAGATCAAGGTAAATTAGAAAGGAAATATAAAAAAAACTAATAAAAAATATTGGAATATTAATAAAATAAAACAAATGAATCTGCCCCACTATGTAGATTAAATTGTCGTTTTATTTTTTTAACATTTATAACAAAAGCTTCAAATATAGTGTCATTAGAAAGTCGACTTTCCAACATTTTTTTTTTTGCAATTTATGAAAAGATGACTTTTCAACTTTTTTTAATTTTGAAATTGAGTACATAATTTCCAGTAGGGTTTTTTTGGTTTGTTCTCTTGTTGACTTATTTTCCAATATTTATATTAATAATAATAAGATAAAATGTCGATTTTTTGAAAGTGGATTTATATTATAAAATTTTAATTTACAAAGAAAATGAAGTGATGGGGAAGCGATTTGTAACATATTAAGATAAAAAGAAAAAATTATTCTATATGGTAGATTTATATAGAGTATAAACGTCAATTTTTGTGTGTTTTTAGAACTTTTTCTGCATAGCTTTTGAATAATTTGAAAATATTAAAGTCGAAAGTCGATTGTTCAATTATTTAACTAAAAGTCGACTTTTTAAACATTCAACATTATTATATCAAATTTTCAATTAGAATTATTTCGAATACTTTCGATTTTAAGCATTGATGACTTTTCTATTGTTTTAACAAAAATCCGACATTTTGAACATTCGACTTTATTATATTTGTGTAAAGTCGACTTTTAGAACTTATGTCTGTTTTGTTTTTGAAAAGCGAATTTTTGACGTATGATTGTTAAATTCGACTTTATTGAACTTTTCTACTACAAACAATTCTTCTTTTCGTTTTTTAAATGGCTAGTTATTAACTTATCAGATGAAATTTCGATTGTTTGATTTATATAATCTAATTTGGAAGTTGTTATAGTTGTAACAAAACGTAGACTTTCCGATTTTTAACCATTTGTGCAAAGTAGGTTTTTACATTTTTCCAATTTTGAAATTCTTGAATTTTTTTTTTTTTTTTTTAATATCGACCTTTTGACTTTTTTCATCTTTGTTCGATTTTCTTGACTTTTATCTCTAAAATAATTGAAACTTCGATTTTGCAAACAAAAATCGAAAAAAGTAGAAAAGTCAAAAACAATCGAAACGTTGAAAAGGGTCGAAAAGTCGAAATAAATCGGAAAGTCGAAAAAAGTCAGAAAAAGTTAAAAATATCGAAACGTCTAAAAGTTAAAAAGAATCGAAAAATTAGTTATTAAAAAAAATTTGAAAGGTCGACTTTTCATAAAACACAAAAAGTCGAAAGTCGATTTCAACTTTAGAACCTTACTAATTTCTATTTCAATTTGGTTTATTTTAGTGTTATTTAAATCGACTTTCGAAAAATCGAATTGTAAAGAAAAGTCAATAAATTGATCTTAAGTTTTTTTGTTAGTTAAAAACATATCATTACTTTTTGCCCCCTACGACCATTATTGTTACAAATGTACCTACATAACAACAAATCTGTCTGAAATCTTAGTCTTAAAAAAATCAAGTCGAAAATCGAAAAACTGTAAAAAGTTGGAAAATCGACGTTGCATAAATTGCTAAAAGCCAGAAAGTCAACTTTTCATAATAATTGCAAAATATAAAAAAGTCGACTTTCTGTTTTAGCTATAGAACCCTACAGCTAATTTAACAGAAGTTGGTAACTCTATAACTTAACAGCAAATGCTACCAGATGTATATAATTTCAAAAACTTAACAGAAAACCGTTAAAATGAACACTCCTAACAGAAAACTGCTAAACAAAATAGAAATACTTCGTATACAATCGGAATGCGGTAAAACACAAATTTCCGAAAGGACATAGAAACGATTAACAACTTAAACATAAATTTAGTTACAACGCGAATCTTAACGGAAACACAAAGAACGGAGGCGAAATAAATAAGAAAATAAATTGATAAACGGTTAATTTAAAATAATAAAAATATTAAAAAATCTAAAGTAAGAAAATAAAAAACAACAAATTAAATTATTGATAGAAAATAAAAGAAATTTAAAAGAATTTTTTTTTTTTTCAAGAAAGTCTTGAAATAAAAATAAAAAAGGGACTTAAATTCCCACGGCTATACAAGGATTTCAATAAAAATAGAAACATATATAATAAGTATGTATGTTGTGTGTAAGATTTAATTACAATTGTGTGCACTGCTGCAAGAAAATGCAAAAAGCGAAATAGAATTGTAGCAGTTTACATAAATAGCACAAAAAGCTAAATAAAAAAATATATTGTATATAATTAATTAAAAATAGCGGAAATAGAGAGCTTTTCAAAAGATATTAAAAGCAAAAACGAAACAAAGAAAATAAAATTATATTGCAATACAAAAGTGTCTTTTTAAATAAAAGAATAAATAGTTGAAATAGTGAAATTTGCAAAGACAAGATAACATCAACAACTACTTACTCTTAAACCAGCAGCTGTTTGAAAGTAATAAAGAAAAAAAAAAAAAACTAGGCTGCCAGAACTAAACCATCAGGCAGCTAAACAGTTCAAGATTTTCGTAAGTGCACAAGGACAAGAGGACAAATGTAGAACGAACGACTAATTCTTATCTTTTATATTTTTTATACTATAAAACTTACACTTGCTCTCCACCCATAGTCGCCACTCGGTTGCTGTAGCTGTTTGCATACTTTTGTTATATGGTTTTAATACATTTTACTCGCACACCGAACAATGTTTGTAACAATATTTCATTGTTGGGATTTTTATGTTTTGTTTTAGTTTGAATTCTACAAATAGACGAAACATTTCAACATTTCCAACGCATACAAGGGGCTGTGTAACACAATAAATTGTTTGTGCATTCATTCATTCTTTCCTTCATTCATGTTTGTATATTTTGTGTAGAAATGTGTTGGTATGTAGGCATACATACCAACAGAAGAAACAAGCAAACATAGGAAAACGGAAGTGACAAATTGAAATGACATTTTTTTCCCCAACTCACTGTGTATGTGTGTATTTCTTTCCAATTGCTGTTGTTACTGTTGATAAGCATCAAAAATAAACTTCTATGTACATATGTATATAAAAAAGTCACGTTAATGAGTGACTGATTTAGTATTGTACAACTCAAGCGGCTGAATCCAAGAATCATGAAATTTTGACATTAAAAGTATATATGTTCAAATATAATTACTAAGGAGCAATTTTTGGAATGGTTAAAGACGATTATAACATGAGATGTTAAATATTTCCAGCTTAATTTTACGTATTATAAATAAACATATATCAACGGATAGGATATTAAGTCTACTTTTTTGAAATATGGATACAAACTTTTTAGAAAATAAAAAGTGCATAGAAATTTTGCAATTTATTATCACTAATCCCTCAATTCACAAAAAAAAATCCCAAAAATGAAATTTAGGCCGAACAATTTTTAACACATTGACCAAGGTATACTTTTCTAAAGGATTGAGCGGTGCTAAATCCGAATATGACCTCAGATTTTCTCCATCTTATTTGAGATATCGTGCCCTGAAATATGAAAAAACGCCATCTTTGGTAATTTTTGAGACGTTATGACAGCGCCAAGACAACTTTATTTATAAAATGTTGTATGCCATCAGAAAGTCCATTCTATCAACTTTAAAATAGCGGCTTAACATCTGACATATCTTCTCTTTTTATCGAGTTATCTTTACCTAAAGCTTGATATAACAATAAATTGACAAAAACTGTATTTTTAAAAATCTGCAGTAGTTTCTGAGATATCATCCGAAACAAAATGTGATTTGGAGTCGATTGGAACAATTTTAGATAGGTGTGAATTCAATATTATTGTTCGTTATAAACAATATTTACAAATACCCTCTGCACTATAGTAGTTTAGGTTATAAATTCTATGATTCATGATTTAGGTGAAGATATCTCGAAGTATAAAGAAGATATGTCAGATGTTAGGCCTTTATTTTAAAGTTGACAGAATGGAATTTTAGATGGCATACAAAATTTTATAAGTAAAGTGGTCTTGCCACTGTCATAACGTCTCATAAAAGGGACAAAATTGGCGTTTTTTCAAATTTCAGGACACGATATCTCAAATCCTAAATCAGCAGTAGTAAAAATAGTAAATGAGTGATTTCTTTAGAAAGTGAGTGAGTATGTAAGGATTGATAATGCAGGTGTGCGCTTATGTAATTCATTTGAATTAATCTAAAATCAATTCAATTAAAACGATTTGGAAATGAATTGTAAATCACTTTAACAAATTAATTTGAAAAACGAATTGCAATTCATTTTACAGATTCATTCAAATTGCAAGTCATTTTTGGAAATGAATTGATATTCATTTCTGCCTAATTCGCTTGTATTGCTTTAAATTCCACTAAATTAGTTTTTGTTGTCATTTTTGGAAATGATTATAAAAATGCTGGGGCCTAGGTGAAAGTGCATTAACTAAAAATATTTTGGCAAAGTTTCTCTTTGTCGTTCCGTTTGGACTCTATCGTATTCTAAACAGGCAGACAGACAGACATACGGACGGATTTTTTAAAGATTTTGGTGCTTTTTTTAGCATAATTTTTCTTGAGCCGCTTTAACATGAAGGGGCCTGAATGAAAATTCTATAACCAGAAAGTTTTTGGCACTTTTTTTGTTCTTATTCATTTTACAGATTCATTCAAATTGCAAGTCATTTTTGGAAATGAATTGATATTAATTTCTGCCTAATTCGTTTGTATTGCTTTAAATTTCACTAAATTAGTTTTTGTTGTCATTTTTGGAAATGAATTGATATTAATTTCTGCCCAATTCATTTGAATTGCTTCAAATTTTATTAAATTTGTTTTTTTTTTGTGAAAGGTTGTAGGGTCAATTATGAATCTTAAACATTTGACAAACACATTTTGGCTGCTATAAAACTTGTTTAAAACTTTTTTAAACCAGTTACAAACGTTATAGAAATAATGGGGGCTAGGTGAAAGTGCATTAACTAAAAATATTTTGGCAAAGTTTCTCTTTGTCGTTCCGTTTGGACTCTATCGTATTTTAAACATACAGACAGACATACGGACGGATTTTGTAAAGTTTTTGGTGCTTTTTTTAACATAATTTTTCTTGAGCCGCTTTTAACATGAAGGGGCCTGAATGAAAATTCTATAACCAGAAAGTTTTTGGCACTTTTTTTGTTCTTCAAATGGATACGGGTAGCGAAGCATCCCTGGTACGCTAGTTAAATATACATATGTATTCATGTATATATTTAGAATCTTTTTAGCATAACTATCTTTGTTTAAATATGTCTCTCTCTCTCTGTATCAAGTAAATTAACAATAAAAGTTTTCTTAAACAACTTCACTTCCTTTTACTTTTTTAAAGCTGTTTATTACAGTTAAATGTTTCTTTCCTTTTTCTCCTCTTATCCTTTAATATTTGAATATTTCCTTTCGTATGAAAGAATGTATGTGTTTGATACGCTTTCGTTGTTGTTCTTTAAGTATTTTGACTTTTTGACATTTCGTTTAATTTTTCAAAAACAATATTGTATCACTATGTTATTATATTGTATCAGTTTTTTCTTTATCCTTTTTTTGTGTGGTTTTTATGGTTTATGTGCGTTTTTACTTGTGTTCATTAACTAATTTAAACCCTTTGTCCGACTTAAAGTCTTATAATACTTATGTATTTATGTATACAGATTTTTAAATAATTAAAACTTTCAAATAAAATTATATTAATCGATATTAAATATAGTTATATACATATGTATGTTAATAAAATAGTACCAAAAGAGGTATATTTTATTCTGAATACAAGGAATTTGCAAAAACCAAGCCGCTATTATGTGCACTCTTCCGAAAATTATCTTATTGTTCATATTGATATCGATATAGGAGGAGGTTTTTTTAATGATTGGTATTTATTATATGTGGCGAATACGTTATTTTTCTATATTTATGAATTAAATATCACTCATACGCACGAAATGGACGATTCAAAAGTGAAATGAAATGGGCACAAGTATTGTCATAATTAACGGTTGAAATTAGGAATGGAATCATTTTTTTAAAGAAAAATCTGTGACTCAATATAATTATTATTTGAGGTTTAAGACTAAAAAGATGCATTAAATAACACAGGCCAACGATGTAAAAACTTTTTAAATAGCCGACAGGCCCGACAAAATTTTAAAAAAGTCAAAACCCTGAGGCCTTTCTAAAGGATTGAGCGCTAAATCCGAATCTGACTTCAGATCACATCTGAAATTTGAGATATTGTGTCATGAAATTTAAGATAACGCCATTTTTGGGTCTTTTTGAGACGTTATATAACAGCGCCAAGCGAAAGCTCATGGTTTATGGTTTTTATTATGCTTTGTAAATATTGTTTATAATGAACAAAAATATAGGAATCTCTATCATCTGACTATATTCCAATTGACTCAAAATTACTTTCTGATTTGACTTAACGATGTCGGTCTGTCTGTCAACTTCAACGGATGATATCTCAGCAACTACAATATATTTTAAAACAATTCAAAAGGTATTGCCATACAAAGAGGGAAAAAGAAATATACACACCTGATACCAAATTGACACCAAACTTTTATAATTTTTTAATACCATCCGTTGTCAAAGTATATACATACGTACGACAACACTATGTAATGTTGACAACATTGCAACAATTCGTTGTCGAAATCAAAATTTTATACACATTCGTTGTTTAAAGGTTAACAAACGTGGTAAGCTCACTATTGACAAATAATACGTTGCCAATAATGAGCTCACCACGTTTGTTAACATTTAGACAACGGATGTGTATACAATTTAGATTTCGACTGCCTGTGTAATTCTCACTAATCCAAGTCTTATTGATTCCGAATATGGAAATAAAAAAGTCGTAGCAATATAAAGTACCTTTATACCAATAAAGTACCTTTATACCTTTATATCCAATCTAAATACATCGAACTTTATTAAACTGACGTGATCGTTTCATTAATACAATTTTAGGATTGTAATAATGAAACTTTTTTCTTAAAAGTTATATTGAAAGTACCCTAATTTCGAAGCATGTGCGAAGCATTTCAGTATGTGTAAACATTTATGACTATGGTTGTACCCAGCAAAAAATAATTGATGTAATACTTAACAAACGACATCTTAATCACATCTAAAAATGCGATTGCATACTTTTCGCTTTTATAAACCAAACATATACTTACAAATTAAAAGACAGTTAAAAATGAGAAGAGATGTAGAAAAGTCACTACAAACAACATATTCGAAGTACTTCAAATTTTGATGAAAAACCAATGAAATTTACATAAGCGTTTCATTGAAAGAATGTGGTTTATTTTTGACATACAAATATCGGATTTTTACAGCTTCTAAAGATAAGATTAGATGTAGTTCAAAGTTGTCAAAAATGAACAACATCCCTCCAATGACACGCCAATGTAAAATTCATAGGTTTTTCACCTGAATTTGAAGCACTTCGGGTTACTAGTTGTGATGAAAATTCTACATCTTTTTCCACACTTTTTTTGCTGGGTATGTATTTAATTTTATAATGGGTTGCGGATATATTACTTACACATGTATTAAATAATTAACACTCATACGCTCTGTACTCTTAATAGTTAAAATTTTATGTTGTATATAAACAAATTTTTAAAAATGCTAAAAGGAAATTTTTTAAACAAGCATATAGAATTTTGAAGAAGTATTTGCTTAATCTTTTCACTTTAAATTAAAGATGCATATTTTGATGGTGGCAATCGGCACAGCATAATTCACTTACTTGTTGTGACTGTATGTGTCATGAGTCAGAATATGTAATTTTAATATTTTCCCATTATTCCTATAACAGCCCACTTCATATTTATCGCCCAAGAATTTGCTCTTTTAATAATCTGTCGTCTTCTTATCAATATGTCTTACAATGTGGGAGCAATTTTCTTAAAATTTATTGTTCATTGGTGTCGAGTTAAAGAAACGTGTAAGAGAGAAAAAAATGGGAAAACTACTTAAACACAAGGAAAAACCCAAGTTTATGCTTTTCTTTTATTTAGAATTGTCTGCTGTAAAAGTCTCATGTCTAGTAAGACTTTTTTCATCTTGCTACTGTGGTTGGCACTTTTTTGTTGTTGTTGTAGTTGTACTTAAAGCCGTTAAAAAGATACATTTTTATGGCATAAATAATTGACGTATAGGAATATACATAGACAAATACAGATACAAGCACCCATATGTGCCCAGCTGTTTTAAAAGGAGACAATGGTATCCTATTTGAAACAGAAATTGTTCGAAATGAATTAAAAGTTGAATTTTTTGTTATATAGAAAAAAGTATATTAGAATTTACGATGCTCTATTTAAGTCAAGGAAAAAGTCAAATTTTAATGACCCCAAGTAATCTAGAGAGTAGGCACTTCACTTCCAATTTTTTTCTGTTGTACTGTACTTTAAATAATTGGAATTAATTGTCTAAATTGTAACTAGTTGGTGACAGCTACACTAAAACTGCCGATTATCACAATTACCAAACACACATGTCTGGTAATTGCAATTGTATGTATTAGAAGCAAAAGTCTGTTTGTAGTTTTTGGTACAATGAACTGGAAACGAAAAATTATAAATATTGCATGTAGTAGACGAAATGTATAGTTGTTGTAAATAAATTTGTTACAATATATTCCATATATATAAATATATTTTCTGTATTTCTTGTCTAGCAAGATGTTCGACATTTATTGGGTTTTCATTTATTTATTTCATTCCTCGGCTTGTGTATATTTTATATTTCGGCTTAAAGTCAAATAAATGTTTATTATTTGCGCTTTTTTGTGTGGAGGAGTAAATAATTTTTGTTGATTTTTTTGTGTACCCTACAGTGTTAATAAACAATTCCAATCGGCTCAGAATTGTATTCAGAGTTCATTTCTCTACCATTTAGATGACATTTTTATATCCACCATCAAGACTGACTATGACTTGACTATAGACTAGACTATAGACTAGACTATAGACCTAGACTATAGACTAGACTATAGACTACTATAGACTAGACATAAATAGACGATGAACTAGACGACTAGACTATAGACTAGAACTATAGACTGACTATAGACTAGACTATAGACTAGACCTATATGACTAGACTATAGACTAGAATATAGACTAGACTATAGACTAGACTATAGACTAGACTATAAGAAACTAAGACTATAGACTAAGACTATAGACTAGACTATAGACTAGACTATAGACTAGACTATAGACTAGACACTATAGACTAGACTAATAGACTAGACTTATGACTAGACTATAGACTAGACTATAGACTAGACTATAGACTAGACTAGAGACTAGACTATAGACTAGACTATAGACTAGACTATAGACTAGACTATAGACTAGACTATAGACTAGACTATAGACTAGACTATAGACTAGACTATAGACTAGACTATAGACTAGACTATAGACTAGACTATAGACTAGACTATAGACTAGACTACAGACTAGACTATAGACTAGACTACAGACTAGACTATAGACTAGACTATAGACTAGACTATAGACTAGACTATAGACTAGACTATAGACTAGACTATAGACTAGACTATAGACTAGACTATAGACTAGACTATAGACTAGACTATAGACTAGACTATAGACTAGACTATAGAATAGACTACAGACTAGACTATAGACTAGACTACAGACTAGACTATAGACTAGACTATAGACTAGACTATAGACTAGACTATAGACTAGACTATAGACTAGACTATAGACTAGACTATAGACTAGACTATAGACTAGACTATAGACTAGACTATAGACTAGACTATAGACTAGACTATAGACTAGACTATAGACTAGACTATAGACTAGACTATAGACTAGACTATAGACTAGACTATAGACTAGACTATAGACTAGACTATAGACTAGACTATAGACTAGACTATAGACTAGACTATAGACTAGACTATAGACTAGACTATAGACTAGACTACAACTAGACTATAGACTAGACTATAGACTAGACTATAGACTAGACTATAGACTAGACTATAGACTAGAACTATAGACTAGACTACTATAGACTAGACTATAGACTAGACTATAGACTAGACTATAGACTAGACTATAGACTAGACTATAGACTAGACTATAGACTAGACTATAGACTAGACTATAGACTAGACTATAGACTAGACTATAGACTAGACTATAGACTAGACTATAGACTAGACTATAGACTAGACTATAGACTAGACTATAGACTAGACTATAGACTAGACTATAGACTAGACTATAGACTAGACTATAGACTAGACTATAGACTAGACTATAGACTAGACTATAGACTAGACTATAGACTAGACTATAGACTAGACTATAGACTAGACTATAGACTAGACTATAGACTAGACTATAGACTAGACTATAGACTAGACTATAGACTAGACTATAGACTAGACTATAGACTAGACTATAGACTAGACTATAGACTAGACTATAGACTAGACTATAGACTAGACTATAGACTAGACTATGGACTAGACTATAGACTAGACTATAGACTAGACTATAGACTAGACTATAGACTAGACTATAGACTAGACTATAGACTAGACTATAGACTAGACTATAGACTAGACTATAGACTAGACTATAGACTAGACTATAGACTAGACTATAGACTAGACTATAGACTAGACTATAGACTAGACTACAGACTAGACTATAGACTAGACTATAGACTAGACTACAGACTAGACTATAGACTAGACTATAGACTAGACTATAGACTATACTATAGATTAGACTATAGACTAGATTATAGACTAGACTATAGACTAGACTATAGACTAGACTATAGACTAGACTATAGACTAGACTATAGACTAGACTATAGACTAGACTATAGACTAGACTATAGACTAGACTATAGACTAGACTATAGACTAGACTATAGACTAGACTATAGACTAGACTATAGACTAGACTATAGACTAGACTATAGACTAGACTATAGACTAGACTATAGACTAGACTATAGACTAGACTATAGACTAGACTATCTAGACTATAGACTAGACTATAGACAAGACTATAGACTAGACTATAGACTAGACTATAGACTAGACTATAGACTAGACTATAGACTAGACTATAGACTAGACTATAGACTAGACTATAGACTAGACTATAGACTAGACTATAGACTAGACTATAGACTAGACTATAGACTAGACTATAGACTAGACTATAGACTAGACTATAGACTAGACTATAGACAAGACTATAGACTAGACTATAGACTAGACTATAGACTAGACTATAGACTAGACTATAGACTAGACTATAGACTAGACTATAGACTAGACTATAGACTAGACTATAGACTAGACTATAGACTAGACTATAGACAAGACTATAGACAAGACTATAGACTAGACTATAGACTAGACTATAGACTAGACTATAGACTAGAGACTAAGACTAGACTATAGACTAGACTATAGACTAGACTATAGACTAGACTATAGACTAGACTATAGACTAGACTATAGACTAGACTATAGACTAGACTATAGACTAGACTAGACTAGACTATAGACTAGACTATAGACTAGACTATAGACTAGACTATAGACTAGACTATAGACTAGACTATAGACTAGACTATAGACTAGACTATAGACTAGACTATACTAGACTATAGACTAGACTATAGACTAGACTCTAGACTAGACTATAGACTAGACTATAGACTAGACTATAGACTAGACTATAGACTAGACTATAGACTAGACTATAGACTAGACTATAGACTAGACTATAGACTAGACTATAGACTAGACTATAGACTAGACTATAGACTAGACTATAGACTAGGCTATAGACTAGACTATAGACTAGACTATAGACTAGACTATAGACTAGACTATAGACTAGACTATAGACTATACTATAGACTAGACTATAGACTAGACTATAGACTAGACTATAGACTAGACTATAGACTAGACTATAGACTAGACTATAGACTAGACTATAGACTAGACTATAGACTAGACTATAGACTAGACTATAGACTAGACTATAGACTAGACTATAGACTAGACTATGGACTAGACTATAGACTAGACTATAGACTAGACTATAGACTAGACTATAGACTAGACTATAGACAAGACTATAGACTAGACTATAGACTAGAATATAGACTAGACTATAAGACTATAGACTAGACTATAGACTAGACTATAGACTAGACTATAGACTAGACTATAGACTAGACTATAGACTAGACTATAGACTAGACTATAGACTAGACTATAGACTAGACTCTAGACTAGACTCTAGACTAGACTATAGACTAGACTATAGACTAGACTATAGACTAGACTATAGGCTAGACTATAGACTAGACTATAGACTAGACTATAGACTAGACTATAGACTAGACTATAGACTAGACTATAGACTAGACTATAGACTAGACTATAGACTAGACTGTAGACTAGACTATAGACTAGACTATAGACTAGACTATAGACTAGACTATGGACTAGACTATAGACTAGACTATAGACTAGACTATAGACTAGACTATAGACTAGACTATAGACAAGACTATAGACTAGACTATAGACTAGACTATAGACTAGACTATAGACTAGACTATAGACTAGACTATAGACTAGACTATAGACTAGACTATAGACTAGACTATAGACTAGACTATAGACTAGACTATAGACTAGACTATAGACTAGACTATAGACTAGACTATAGACTAGACTATAGACTAGACTATAGACTAGACTATAGACTAGACTATAGACTAGACTATAGACTAGACTATAGACTAGACTACAGACTAGACTATAGACTAGACTATAGACTAGACTATAGACTAGACTATAGACTATACTATAGATTAGACTATAGACTAGACTATAGACTAGACTATAGACTAGACTATAGACTAGACTATAGACTAGACTATAGACTAGACTATAGACTAGACTATAGACTAGACTATAGACTAGACTATAGACTAGACTATAGACTAGACTATAGACTAGACTATAGACTAGACTATAGACTAGACTATAGACTAGACTATAGACTAGACTATAGACTAGACTATAGACTAGACTATAGACTAGACTATAGACTAGACTATAGACTAGACTATAGACTAGACTATAGACTAGACTATAGACTAGACTATAGACTAGACTATAGACTAGACTATAGACTAGACTATAGACTAGACTATAGACTAGACTATAGACTAGACTATAGACTAGACTATAGACTAGACTATAGACTAGACTATAGACTAGACTATAGACAAGACTATAGACTAGACTATAGACTAGACTATAGACTAGACTATAGACTAGACTATAGACTAGACTATAGACTAGACTATAGACTAGACTATAGACTAGACTATAGACTAGACTATAGACTAGACTATAGACTAGACTATAGACTAGACTATAGACTAGACTATAGACTAGACTATAGACAAGACTATAGACTAGACTATAGACTAGACTATAGACTAGACTATAGACTAGACTATAGACTAGACTATAGACTAGACTATAGACTAGACTATAGACTAGACTATAGACAAGACTATAGACAAGACTATAGACTAGACTATAGACTAGACTATAGACTAGACTATAGACTAGACTATAGACTAGACTATAGACTAGACTATAGACTAGACTATAGACTAGACTATAGACTAGACTATAGACTAGACTATAGACTAGACTATAGACTAGACTATAGACTAGACTATAGACTAGACTATAGACTAGACTATAGACTAGACTATAGACTAGACTATAGACTAGACTATAGACTAGACTATAGACTAGACTATAGACTAGACTATAGACTAGACTATAGACTAGACTATAGACTAGACTATAGACTAGACTATAGACAAGACTATAGACTAGACTATAGACTAGACTATAGACTAGACTATAGACTAGACTATAGACTAGACTATAGACTAGACTATAGACTAGACTATAGACTAGACTATAGACTAGACTATAGACTTGACTATAGACTAGACTATAGACTAGACTATAGACTAGACTATAGACTAGACTATAGACTAGACTATAGACTAGACTATAGACAAGACTATAGACAAGACTATAGACTAGACTATAGACTAGACTATAGACTAGACTATAGACTAGACTATAGACTAGACTATAGACTAGACTATAGACTAGACTATAGACTAGACTATAGACTAGACTATAGACTAGACTATAGACTAGACTATAGACTAGACTATAGACTAGACTATAGACTAGACTATAGACTAGACTATAGACTAGACTATAGACTAGACTATAGACTAGACTATAGACTAGACTATAGACAAGACTATAGACTAGACTATAGACTAGACTATCGACTAGACTATAGACTAGACTATAGAACTAGACTATACAAGACTATACTATACTATAGACTAGACTGTAGACTAGACTATAGACTAGACTATAGACTAGACTATAGACCTAGACTATAGACTAGACTATAGACTAGACTATATACTAGACTATAGGAACTAGAACTAAGACTAGACTATAGACTAGACTATAGACTAGACTATAGACAAGACTATAGACTAGACTATAGACTAGACTATAGACTAGACTATAGACTAGACTATAGACTAGACTATAGACTAGACTAGACTATAGACCTAGACTATAGACTAGACTATAGACTAGACTATAGACTAGACTATAGACTAGACTAGACTATAGACTAGTCTGAAATATTCCATAAATCTTCTACCAAAAATTATGGCGCATATCAGACATTATATACAAGTTTAATAGAAACCAAAATCTATCCAACAATTTTATAGGATCCATAGAGGTCCATAGTTCCGAAATATTATGATGGGTTTTATTTACATATTTATCATATTAAGTTTTTTTATTAATCGGTCCACAATTAGCCAGAGCAAGGTATCATTATAGTTGATCTTAACCTACATAATTTTCTCAATTCTTTCTCTATATGTATTTTAAGATGGATTTATAAAATTTATGAAAATGAATATTGAAAATCAATATTTAATTTTGCTGTTGCAGTAATAACATGGATACAATATTTTAGACATGTTGCCTTTTGGGTGCAACAAAAATAAAAATTGAAATTTAATATTTAATAGAGTTTAGTATTTAAAAAAAGTTTAAAAATTTATCAAAAAATCAACTTTAACTATTTAAGTATTATTAAATTGGTATTTATGTTTCAAGTATAAAAATATGAATTTTTATTTTAGTAATTTATCAAGTATCTTATTAACATTTTGCAAAAATTAGCCTATAAGTAAAAATAAAAAAAAGTCTTCAAATTATAAATAAACATATTTTCCATTATGACCTTGCTTAACGTCAGTTGATTTTAATTATAAAATAACATTTTGACTTCATTATTGAATTATTTTGTAAAATCTCTCAATATTTAGCAAATGACGTTGTGTTGGTAAATCAGTGTGTAAAATATGTAGATGAGTGTAGTAAATGTATGTTTTTAAGTGTCTGTAATACATAAATGACTTAATCGCTTTTGACTGCTGTGTCATTTGTTATTGTATTTAACTGTAAATATTGATTTTCATCATTTTCGTTGTAACCTGACTGATATTATTTTGTTGTTGTTAAATGATGCTGCTGTGTGCAATGTGTTCCGGTTCGTTGGTTTGTTCATTAGACGTTTGTATATTTATTGGTTAAATACCATAATAAAATAAAATTAAAATTTGCACGCATAATAATATAATAATAATAATAATAATAATAATAATAATAATATAATAATAATAATAATAATAATAATAATAATAATAATAATAATAATAATAATAATAATAATAATAATAATAATAATAATAATATGATAATAATAATAATAATAACAGTTTCACAACTGAACTAGAACTGAACTAGAACTGAACAAGAACTGAACAAGAACTGAACTAGAACTGAACTAGAACTGAACTAGAACTGAACTAGAACTGAACTAGAACTAGAACTGAACTAGAACTGAACTAGAACTGAACTAGAAACTGAACTAGAACTGAACTAGAACTGAACTAGAACTGAACTAGAACTGAACTAGAACTGAACTAGAACTGAACTAGAACTGAACTAGAACTGAACTAGAACTGAACTAGAACTGAACTAGAACTGAACTAGAACCGAACTAGAACTGAACTAGAACTGAACTAGAACTAAACTAGAACTGAACTAGAACTGAACTAGAACTAAACATTAGTTTAGTTAATTTTATGTGAGTTAGGTAATTGTGCAATGAATATAATGTGTTGTGAAAGTTTTAAAATATAATTAATTGGTGGCATTATATAAGGTGGTATGTGTATGGTTTTTTTTGTGTACATAATATATTATATATTGCAGATTTATTTATTTATTTTGTTTTCAATATCGTAAATAACATAATTTTTTATGCAGAATATAACAAACTGAAACTTAATGTTGCATTAATTAATTTATCAGCAATTAAAAGCTTAACAATCAACATATTTAATTACTTTAGACAAACAGACAGTTGCTGGTGATTACGTACATACGTACATTTATATATAAACATATTTAATTAGATTTTTTTCTATCATTATTTTTTAAATTAATTCTTTTAGGCCACATGGAAACATACACATGTTGCAAAATGATTAATTTTTAGCATGATTTATTAAAGCAAATATTTATCAGAGTCATATATACATTAGAGTGTCCCGAGGAACAGCTTTTTTAAGAATTTCACAAAGGAATACCTATCAATCGATGTGCATTAATGTACTGAACACGAGAAAAATAAATATAATTTTTTTCGAACTGTCCTCAGTTCCCTACCAGCGATTGAAAATCCTGACCTCATTGTCATTTTTGAAAAATAAAATGTCTTCGATTTTTTCAAAATGGATCTCAAAAAATTCCGTAATTTTCTGCTGATTACGAGAAAAATAATTTTCTGAATGGTGGATCCGAGTAGAACAAGAATATGTTTTTGAAATCTGCCAAACACCTCCAAAATCTTGAGTTACGGGTAAAAGACCGGTTTTTCCTACTTTAAGTACTTATAAGTCAGTTACTTAGTTGAATCTGAACCGATTTAACGATTCTCCATGGATTTAGAAAGCAGAAGCTGAGGCCTATATAATGACATTTATAGGCCTCAGCTTAAATGCACTTTCATTAGCAAACATATTTTTTATTTTAGTTTTGCACCGTTGTCCAAGTTTGGAGATGTTTTTTGAAAGTATTTTATATAGGAACCGTATTATTTATTAATTGATTAGAAATCCATGTCTATTCATGAGAAAAACGCAACTTTGATTTTATAAATGAGTTAAGGATCTAATTTATACGCCATAGAAACCGCATTAAGGAGTAAAATATATGATTCGAAAAAAAATCGAACGGGACAAAAATTTAAAACAGCGTTTTTTGGTCGATTTATTTTGAAATTACCCAGGTTTATTTAAAAATTTAAATTTTTAACTTGCTTAAAGTATGTAAGTATTTATTATTAAGAAATTAATAAAGCTTCTTTAATACTTATAATGACCATTTAATAAATCTTTGAGTCTGTCTACATAAAATATTTTAGATTTTTCTGAGTATTTTGTTCCAATTATCATTTCTTAAGGATTTATTAACAATACAAATATTATTATATTATTAATATAAAATACCCAGAAAATCATCATTCTGCTTATTAAGTACTTAATAAGTACCATATTAAAGAACGGTATTATACAATAATAAAATATATATTACTGTTGTAAAAAATACTGTATTTAGTGTGTTTTTAACCCTGACCTATAAAATGGTATGGTCCTTTATCGATTTACTCTTAAGAGTAGCAATATAAAACTATTTAATATTTATTTATTTCACTTCTATCGTTCATTTCTGTCTATTAAATCAACGAATATCAACTAAAATCATAGAGAAAAACCATAAGCATCCGTAAAAAACATATGTACATAGATACATACATATGTATGTATGTATGTATGAAAAAGGACACATCTGTATATAAAATGTAACGGTACTACACTCCCATTCATATTCGACCACACAATTACAATTCATACATTTGTTCTTACGCTTGCAGACGACACCACCAAACAATCAAACGAATTTTACACTTTAATGTCAAATGTTAAATCAAAATTGGATAAACAATTAGAACGAGAAAAAAAACTGAAAAAATAAAGAAAATTAAATTTAAATCAATTTCAACATAAATTAATGTGACAAAGAACTGGTTGATAAGTAGAATTGGAATATATTTGATTCAAATTCAAATAATTTGAATAATGAAGGTTCTAATGTGAATTTTGCAGATTAAAAAGTAAATTCGTAGTTTTAGTACTTATGTATGTAGCCTAGTTTTGGCTGAATTTAGTTCAGTTCTAGTTCAGTTCTAGTTTAGTTCTAGTTCAGTTCTAGTTCAGTTCTAGTTCAGTTCTAGTTCAGTTTCTAGTTCAGTTCTAGTTCAGTTTTAGTTCAGTTCTAGTTCAGTTCAAGTTCAGTTCTAGTTCAGTTCTAGTTCAGCTCTAGTTCAGTTCTAGTTCAGTTCTAGTTCAGTTCTAGTTCAGTTCTAGTTCAGTTCTAGTTCAGTTCTAGTTCAGTTCTAGTTCAGTTCTAGTTCAGTTCTAGTTCAGTTCTAGTTCAGTTCTAGTTCAGTTCTAGTTCAGTTCTAGTTCAGTTCTAGTTCAGTTCTAGTTCAGTTCTAGTTCAGTTCTAGTTCAGTTCTAGTTCAGTTCTAGTTCAGTTCTAGTTCAGTTCTAGTTCAGTTCTAGTTCATTTCTAATTCAGTTCTAGTTCAGTTCTAGTTCAGTTCTAGTTCAGTTCTAGTTCAGCTCTAGTTCAGTTCTAGTTCAGTTCTAGTTCAGTTCTAGTTCAGTTCTAGTTCAGTTCTAGTTCAGTTCTAGTCCAGTTCTAGTTCAGTTCTAGTTCAGTTCTAGTTCAGTTCTAGTTCAGTTCTAGTTCAGTTCTAGTTCAGTTCTAGTTCAGTTCTAGTTCAGTTCTAGTTCAGTTCTAGTTCAGTTCTAGTTCAGTTCTAGTTCAGTTCTAGTTCAGTTCTAGTTCAGTTCTAGTTCAGTTCTAGTTCAGTTCTAGTTCAGTTCTAGTTCAGTTCTAGTTCAGTTCTAGTTCAGTTCTAGTTCAGTTCTAGTTCAGTTCTAGTTCAGTTCTAGTTCAGTTCTAGTTCAGTTCTAGTTCAGTTATAGTTCATTTCTAGTTCAGTTCTAGTTCTAGTTCAGTTCTAGTTCAGTTCTAGTTCAGTTCTAGTTCAGCTCTAGTTCAGTTCTAGTTCAGTTCTAGTTCAGCTCTAGTTCAGTTCTAGTTCAGTTCTAGTTCAGTTCTAGTTCAGTTCTAGTTCAGTTCTAGTTCAGTTCTAGTTCAGTTCTAGTTCAGTTCTAGTTCAGTTCTAGTTCAGTTCTAGTTCAGTTCTAGTTCAGTTCTAGTTCAGTTCTAGTTCAGTTCTAGTTCAGTTCTAGTTCAGTTCTAGTTCAGTTCTAGTTCAGTTCTAGTCCAGTTCTAGTCAGTTCTAGTTCAGTTCTAGTTCAGTTCTAGTTCAGTTCTAGTTCAGTTCTAGTTCAGTTCTAGTTCAGTTCTAGTTCAGTTCTAGTTCAGTTCTAGTTCAGTTCTAGTTCAGTTCTAGTTCAGTTCTAGTTCAGTTCTAGTTCAGTTCTAGTTCAGTTCTAGTTCAGTTCTAGTTCAGTTCTAGTTCAGTTCTAGTTCAGTTCTAGTTCAGTTCTAGTTCAGTTCTAGTTCAGTTCTAGTTCAGTTCTAGTTCAGTTCTAGTTCAGTTCTAGTTCAGTTCTAGTTCAGTTCTAGTTCAGTTCTAGTTCAGTTCTAGTTCAGTTCTAGTTCAGTTCTAGTTCAGTTCTAGTTCAGTTCTAGTTCAGTTCTAGTTCAGTTCTAGTTCAGTTCTAGTTCAGTTCTAGTTCAGTTCTAGTTCAGTTCTAGTTCAGTTCTAGTTCAGTTCTAGTTCAGTTCTAGTTCAGTTCTAGTTCAGTTCTAGTTCAGTTCTAGTTCAGTTCTAGTTCAGTTCTAGTTCAGTTCTAGTTCAGTTCTAGTTCAGTTCTAGTTCAGTTCTAGTTCAGTTATAGTTCATTTCTAGTTCAGTTCTAGTTCTAGTTCAGTTCTAGTTCAGTTCAAGTTCAGTTCTAGTTCAGTTCTAGTTCAGCTAGTTCAGTTCTAGTTCAGTTCTAGTTCGTTCTAGTTCAGTTCTAGTTCAGTTCTAGTTCAGTTCTAGTTCAGTTCTAGTTCAGTTCTAGTTCAGTTCTAGTTCAGTTCTAGTTCAGTTCTAGTTCAGTTCTAGTTCAGTTCTAGTTCAGTTCTAGTTCTAGTTCAGTTCTAGTTCAGTTCTAGTTCAGTTCTAGTTCAGTTCTAGTTTCAGTTCTATTTCAGTTCTAGTTCAGTTCTAGTTCAGTTCTAGTTCAGTTCTAGTTCAGTTCTAGTTCAGTTCTAGTTCAGTTCTAGTTCAGTTCTAGTTCAGTTCTAGTTCAGTTCTAGTTCAGTTCTAGTTCAGTTCTAGTTCAGTTCTAGTTCAGTTCTAGTTCAGTTCTAGTTCAGTTTCTAGTTCAGTCTAGTTCAGTTAGTTCAGTTCTAGTTCAGTTCTAGTTCAGTTCTAGTTCAGTTCTAGTTCAGTTCTAGTTCAGTTCTAGTTCAGTTCTAGTTCAATTCTAGTTCAGTTAATGCAACTGGAATTTAGTGTGGAAAAACTCTATAATAAACTTAATTATAACTATATGAAAACTCTTGCAATATTCTTTTCCAATTAATCTAAATAACTAATTGCTCATTTCCTGTTTCCTGCCATCAATTCCTGATTATACAAACACAACTAAACTGTGCTTAAAAAAGGATACTTCACGCAATTAAAATTAATTGTTTAAAACCAATTAATTTTTATTTTAACCTTTTTGTTAAGACCTTTGAAGGAACATTTAAGAATTATTACATAATTTACAAGTAAAAGTTACTAAAAAATAAATTAAAGGAAAAATAATAAATACTTAAACTCAACCTAATAATGTCTACTAAGTATGACATATTTTCCCCAAGTTTCTTTTAAAAATAAATTAAAGATATGTTATGTAAGTATATTAATAATCCGCTTGTTCCATTTTTTTGCTTGCCTTTTCCGGCTTAATTAAAAAATATTACCAGTAGCCGTATTTAATTTGTGTTATGGGTCACTAAAGAGCATCATCAATGGCTGCTTTCACTGGCCCCACAAATTGTTTCTCTTTTAAACTGTTCGCATTATGCTGTTCTTTATACCTTCTTTTGGGATTTTCTTCGACGTTAAAATTCTTTCAAAACTGGTCTCAACTTTTTGATATTTTATTTTTAGCTTTGTTGGTTTTTTGTTTGCTACATGATTATTTACTTAATATTTTCCACTTTTCAACTAATTTTATAAATTTTTTTAACCGCAGAAAAAAGTTTCTTTTGCACTCTTGAAGAACAATAAATACAAGAATAAACATTGAAAAGAAAAGTAATAAGAATGAACTCAACAAAACTCAAAACAGCCAGTCATCAAGTAAACTGCTAAATAAATGAAAATTGTTTACAGGAACATACGCTGCGCGGTCTATACAGTTACTCCTGCCCGTCTAGGTGGGGGTACGGAGTTTTTAGAGCGTAGAAAATGTCTATTTAAAAGCACAATAGACTTTATGAGGTTGTAAAATTTTCCTGAAAATGCGCCTTCAAAATCGACTTAAATTTGTTTCATTGATATATTTAGCTCTTGCCATAAATTAATGAATAGGAAGCAGAATTTTAAGTGGCGGCAAATGTTTTTGTGTCAGCAGATTTCTAAGAAAGTAGGTAATAGGAAAAATGTAATATTTTTGGGTAAAAAGATAAAAAGTTTTTGAAATTTTAATTATTTGTTTTAAACGCAAAATTTAAATAAGTAGGTACTTTTTTAAGTTGGACTATGTGATTTTCTAATTTCGGAGCTATTATAAGATTTGTAGGTTACATTACGTCGTTGCTCCGACAAAAACAGTCATGTGAAAATTTTCGACAATTTTTATATTTCAATATTTAATGTAAAAAAAAAAAATTGGTCATACATTCACCTAACAAATTCTGTGAAGATTACTTTATTGGTTTAGAAATTATCATGGTATTTGATCATATAAAGTACAAGTTTTATGAAAAAATCATTTATGTTTAATAAAATATTCAAATTCTAAAATGCTTGAAAAAAAAATTCGGTTATGTGCAGCTTTTATTAATTATACTAGCTATACCCAGTGTGTTTCGCAATAAAACAATTAAATATATGTATAATATCAAAAAGTCCCCTTTTATAGATTTTCATACTTCTTTCTAGGTTCAATATTTAAAATGACAGTCCTCTTTCAATAAGGACCTTATAAGTTTGATTTTATGATTCTAGTGTCAATATTACAGAAAATTAAAAAAAAAACAAGTTAGAATGCTATATTCGGTTATGCCGAATCTTAAACACCCTCCACCAGCAAGCTACTTTTTATTAAAACCCATTTAACTATCTAATCTTTAGATAACTTGGCAAAATTAGTGTTTCCGTATTGAGGGTATTAACATTTATGCATATGTCAAACTAATTTTAATTAAGTCCAGAAATATTTATATTAATAGGCCAGTTCGAAAACATTTTAACAGAATAATTTATCTGTACTCAGAACATACTCATTTTGAATTTTATCCGGATGTAATCATTTAATTACGAATTAAGTGGTATTAAGTGATTTTCAGAAGTATACCTTATATGAGAACTAAGACAACTTATGGACTGATCCAGAAAAAAAAAAAAAAATATATATATATATATATATATATATATATATATATATATATATATATATATATATATATATATATATATATGTATATACAAAATACACATTTATGTCGAATTTTATCCCGATAACTTTGATTTTCAATGGTCCTTACATTGGAGTTGTGACCAATTATAGACCGATAAGATAATTTATTCGATGCAGACCTCTAATATGTATAGGAGCTACACAGAAATCAAGATATCTTTATTTGATAATGAAATATGTGCGTTTAAGTGATTTTTTTGAAGTGGACCTTATATAGAAGATATTACCACATACGGACCAATCCGGAAAAATGTTGGTAAGTTGACCCTCTATGGGAGCCTATCCAGAAAAAATTTCGTAGAGTGATTCATATAAAGACAAAAGATATTTGTGTCGAATTTTATCAAGATAACTTTATTTGACAATGAAATATGTGCGTTTAAGTGATTTTTGGAAGTGGGACTTATATGGGAGCTATGACCAATAATGGACCGATCCAGGAAAAAAAGTGGTAGAATGATTTATATGTACACAAAACATATTTTTGTCGAATTTTGTCCTTATAGCTTTAGAATTTAATGGAATATATGCGTTTAAGTGATTTTCGGAAGTGGACCTTATATGGGAGCTATGACCAAGTATGAGCCTATCCGGAAAAAATTTCGTAGAGTGACTCATATAAAGACAAAATATATTTGTGTCGAATTATCAAGATAACATTATTTCACAATGAGATATGTGCTTTTAAGTGATATGGGAGCCTTATATGGGAGCTATGACCAATAATGCACCGATCCGTAAAAAATTTGGTGGAATGATTTGAATGTACACAAATTATATCCCGATAGCTTTAGAATTCAATGAAATATGTGTTTTTAAGTGATTTTCGGAAGTGGGCCTTATATGGGAGCTAATATCAAAAATGGACAGATCCGTAAAAAAATTGGTAGAATGATTTGTATGTATACAAAACATATTTGTGTCGAATTTTATCCCGATAGCTTTATAATTCAATGAAATATACGCGTTTAAGTGATTTTCGGAAGTGGACCTTATATGGGAGCTATAACCATTTAATTGCCTATCCGGAAAAAATTTCGTAGGGTGATTCATATATAGACTAAACATATTTGTGTCGAATTTTATGAAGATAACTTTATTTGACAATGAAATATAAGCTTTTAAATGATTTTCGGAAGTGGGCCTTATATGGGAGCTATGACCATTTCTGTTCATATTATATTTGCATGTACAAAATTTTGTGTTGATACCGATATATATGAGGGAGTTATTAACGATAAACTAATTTCCGGGAATATATACCTTTGTATGGGGGCTATGTGAAATATTGGATCGATTGTAATGATTTTGAACACAATTGTTCACTGCCCTGAAAAAATAACGTGTGAAAAAATTCTTCGAAATATCTTTGGTAGTTTCTGAGAAAACTTCAGAAGAATTAGGAAAAAAAACGTAATTTTTTTCGAGGTAGTCTGAAATTTTTACTCATAACTTTTTACACACGAACGACAAACTTATATATACCCTCTAGCACCACTGAACGAAAACGTACCAGACAATGGCCTTTTATAGATTTTCATTTAATCAGGATAATGCATGTTTAATTTCCAACCAGAAATTCCTCTCATACGGATTTTTATACAATCAGGAGCTGCGTATCCAATTTTATGTTTTTAGGTTTAATATTATAGAAAATTCGAAAAGTATTAGTAAAATAATAAAAAAGGAACAGAAAGTCTCCTTCTTAAATTTTCGTTCAATCAGGACACTGAGTGTTTAATTTTATGTTTATATATTCAATATTTTAGAAAACTCAAAAAGAAGAACGTTTTAAAGAACGAAGAAGTACTAAAAAGTTCCCTTTTATATGTTGTCACTTACTCCGGGCTCTACATGCTTAATTTCATGTTTCTAGGTTCAATATTATAGAAAATTCAAAAAGTACCTTTTGAAAAACCAAAAGTCCTCTTTTATATGTTCTCACTTACTCCGGGCTCCACATGCTTGATTTCATGTTTCTAGGATCAATATTATAAAAAACACAAAAAGTACATTTTGAAGAACGAAAAAGTACCAAAAAGTCCCCTTTTATATGTTCTCACTTACTCCGGGCTCCACATGCTTGATTTCATGTTTCTAGGATCAATATTATAAAAAATTCAAAAAGTACCTTTTGAAAAATGAAAAAGTACCAAAAAGTCCCGTATTATAGGTTCTCATTTACTCGGTGCTCTACATGCTTAATTTTTTATTTCTAGGTTCAATATTATAAAAAATTCAAAAAGTACCTTTTGAAGAACGAAAAAGTACCAAAAAGTCCCCTTTTATATGTTTTTACTCCGGGCTCTACATGCTTAGATTTATGTTTCTAGGATCAATATTATTAAAAAAAAACATAAAAAGTACCATCTCAAAAAAAGAAAAAGTACCAAAAAATAGTCCTTTGTGCCGGAGTTCCAAGTAACACCCCATTAGCATATTTAATTTTCCTCCTTTTTGTACTTTTTCTGCCTATTCAAGTAATAAACATTTTATTACAAAAATATGCAATGTCGTAGTGGGAGCCCATCATTATGTTATTCCTTCATATGCACAAGTCAATACATAGGAAACAATGTTTTATGAAAAAAGTACCAAAAATAGGTATTATTTTCACCCCTTAAACGTCCGAATATCCTAAAAATACTGAATTCATATTATTATTTTTTCGTTAAGTTATGAAGGAGTCAAAAATATTTTTTGAATGTTCACTGGTTTAAAAAATACATGGGGTGCAGAAAAACTACCAAAATACAGTTTTTACCCGTTTATTCCCTATAGGGGCCAATTTTGAAAAAAATACCTGTCAGCTTATTTTTTAAATGAACGACGATAAGCATTAAACTGTTTTTGTATCTTTTCTAGTTTAGAAGATATGTGGATCTACTTGGTGGGAGACCAATCTCCTGTCTAATTTTCAGCTCTTTAGCTTCAACCGTTTAGGCTGTGCGATGATGAATCAGTCAAAGTAGATAGATCAGAAATGGCGAATCAATCTGGAATATATTTACAAGGCTCTTGTAGTAAATGGGCTTAGGTTCGCACGAAATACTAAATATAGTCCGAAATATAAAATAAAACGTTTTGCTCTCCTGAAAACGTACAAAAAACACATATGTTTTGTCGAACAACGAGATTAGTATATTAAGTCACAACAACTATTTTCATTCTAGTCAGTTTAGTTCAGTTGCATCTAGTTCGTTCTGAATAAATCGTCTATTCAAAGCAGTACATCAATACAGTTCAGTTTATTGTCTATTCAGTTCTAGTTCAGTTCTATTAGATTAGTTCTGTTATCATTCTATTCAGGTCACAGTTCTAGTCAAGTTCATCTAGTTCAGTTCTAGTTCAGTCTAGTTCAGTTCGAGTTCAGTTCAGTTCCATAGTTCTAGTTAGTCTAGTTCAGTTCTAGTTCAGTTCTAGTTCAGTTCTAGTTCAGTTCTAGTTCAGTTCTAGTTCAGTTCTAGTTCAGTTCTAGTTCAGTTCTAGTTCAGTTCTAGTTCAGTTCTAGTTCAGTTCTAGTTCAGTTCTAGTTCAGTTCTAGTTCATTCAGTTCGTAGTTAGTTCTAGTTCTAGTTCAGTTCTAGTTCAGTTCTAGTTCAGTTCTAGTTCAGTTCTAGTTCAGTTCTAGTTCAGTTCTAGTTCAGTTCTAGTTCAGTTCAGTTCAGTTCTAGTTCAGTTCTAGTCAGTTCTAGTTCAGTTCTAGTTCAGTTCTAGTTCAGTTCTAGTTCAGTTCTAGTTCTAGTTCAGTTCTAGTTCAGTTCTAGTTCAGTTCTAATTCAGTTCTAGTTCAGTTCTAGTTCAGTTCTAGTTCAGTTCTAGTTCAGTTCTAGTTCAGTTCTAGTTCAGTTCTAGTTCAGTTCTAGTTCAGTTCTAGTTCAGTTCTAGTTCAGTTCTAGTTCAGTTCTAGTTCAGTTCTATTCAGTTCTAGTTCAGTTCTAGTTCAGTTCTAGTTCAGTTCTAGTTCAGTTCTAGTTCAGTTCTAGTTCAGTTCTAGTTCAGTTCTAGTTCAGTTCTAGTTCAGTTCTAGTTCAGTTCTAGTTCAGTTCTAGTTCAGTTCTAGTTCAGTTCTAGTTCAGTTCTAGTTCAGTTCTAGTTCAGTTCTAGTTCAGTTCTAGTTCAGTTCTAGTTCAGTTCTAGTTCAGTTCTAGTTCAGTTCTAGTTCAGTTCTAGTTCAGTTCTAGTTCAGTTCTAGTTCAGTTATAGTTCAGTTCTAGTTCTAGTTCAGTTCTAGTTCAGTTCTAGTTCAGTTCTAGTTCAGTTCTAGTTCAGTTCTAGTTCAGTTCTAGTTCAGTTCTAGTTCAGTTCTAGTTCAGTTCTAGTTCAGTTCTAGTTCAGTTCTAGTTCAGTTCTAGTTCAGTTCTAGTTCAGTTCTAGTTCAGTTCTAGTTCAGTTCTAGTTCAGTTCTAGTTCAGTTCTAGTTCAGTTCTAGTTCAGTTCTAGTTCAGTTCTAGTTCAGTTCTAGTTCAGTTCTAGTTCAGTTCTAGTTCAGTTCTAGTTCAGTTCTAGTTCAGTTCTAGTCAGTTCTAGTTCAGTTCTAGTTTCATTCTAGTTCAGTTCTAGTTCAGTTCTAGTTCAGTCGTTCAGTTCTAGTTCAGTTCAGTTCAGTTCTAGTTCAGTTCTAGTTCAGTTCTAGTTCAGTTCTAGTTCAGTTCTAGTTCAGTTCTAGTTCAGTTCTAGTTCAGTTCTAGTTCAGTTCTAGTTTCAGTTTCTAGTTCAGTTCTAGTTTCAGTTCTAGTTCAGTTCTAGTTCAGTTCTAGTTCAGTTCTAGTTCAGTTCTTCGTTCAGTTCTAGTTCAGTTCTAGTTCAGTTCTAGTTCAGTCTAGTTCAGTTCTAGTTCAGTTCTAGTTCAGTTCTAGTTCAGTTCTAGTTCAGTTCTAGTTCAGTTCTAGTTCAGTTCTAGTTCAGTTCTAGTTCAGTTTCTAGTTCAGTTCTAGTTCAGTTCTAGTTCAGTTCTAGTTCAGTTCTAGTTCAGTTCTAGTTCAGTTCTAGTTCAGTTCTAGTTCAGTTCTAGTTCAGTTCTAGTTCAGTTCTAGTTCAGTTCTAGTTCAGTTCTAGTTCAGTTCTAGTTCAGTTCTAGTTCAGTTCTAGTTCAGTTCTAGTTCAGTTCTAGTTCAGTTCTAGTTCAGTTCTAGTTCAGTTCTAGTTCAGTTCTAGTTCAGTTCTAGTTCAGTTCTAGTTCAGTTCTAGTTCAGTTCTAGTTCAGTTCTAGTTCAGTTCTAGTTCAGTTCTAGTTCAGTTCTAGTTCAGTTCTAGTTCAGTTCTAGTTCAGTTCTAGTTCAGTTCTAGTTCAGTTCTAGTTCAGTTCTAGTTCAGTTCTAGTTCAGTTCTAGTTCAGTTCTAGTTCAGTTCTAGTTCAGTTCTAGTTCAGTTCTAGTTCAGTTCTAGTTCAGTTCTAGTTCAGTTCTAGTTCAGTCTAGTTCAGTTCTAGTTCAGTTCTAGTTCAGTTCTAGTTCAGTTCTAGTTCAGTTCTAGTTCAGTTCTAGTTCAGTTCTAGTTCAGTTCTAGTTCAGTTCTAGTTCAGTTCTAGTTCAGTTCTAGTTCAGTTCTAGTTCAGTTCTAGTTCAGTTCTAGTTCAGTTCTAGTTAGTTCTAGTTCAGTTCTAGTTCAGTTCTAGTTCAGTTCTAGTTCAGTTCTAGTTCAGTTCTAGTTCAGTTCTAGTTCAGTTCTAGTTCAGTTCTAGTTCAGTTTCTAGTTCAGTTCTAGTTCAGTTCTAGTTCAGTTCTAGTTCAGTTCTAGTTCAGTTCTAGTTCAGTTCTGTTTCAGTTCTAGTTCGTTCTAGTTCAGTTCTAGTTCAGTCTAGTTCAGTTCTAGTTCAGTTCTAGTTCAGTTCTAGTTCAGTTCTAGTTCAGTTTCTAGTTCAGTTCTAGTTCAGTTCTAGTTCAGTTCTAGTTCAGTTCTGTTAGTTCAGTAGTTCAGTTCTAGTTCAGTTCTAGTCAGTTCTAGTTCAGTTCTAGTTCAGTTCTAGTTCAGTTCTAGTTCAGTTTCTAGTTCAGTTCTAGTTCAGTTCTAGTTCAGTTCTAGTTCAGTTCTAGTTCAGTTCTAGTTCAGTTCTAGTTCAGTTCTAGTTCAGTTCTAGTTCAGTTCTAGTTCAGTTTCTAGTTCAGTTCTAGTTCAGTTCTAGTTCAGTTCTAGTTCAGTTCTAGTTCAGTTCTAGTTCAGTTCTAGTTCAGTTCTAGGTTCAGTTCTAGTTCAGTTCTAGTTCAGTTCTAGTTCAGTTCTAGTTCAGTTCTAGTTCAGTTCTAGTTCAGTTCTAGTTCAGTTCTAGTTCAGTTCTAGTTCAGTTCTAGTTCAGTTCTAGTTCAGTTCTAGTTCAGTTCTAGTTCAGTTCTAGTTCAGTTCTAGTTCAGTTCTAGTTCAGTTCTAGTTCAGTTCTAGTTCAGTTCTAGTTCAGTTCTAGTTCAGTTCTAGTTCAGTTCTAGTTCAGTTCTAGTTCAGTTCTAGTTCAGTTCTAGTTCAGTTCTAGTTCAGTTCTAGTTCAGTTCTAGTTCAGTTCTAGTTCAGTTCTAGTTCAGTTCTAGTTCAGTTCTAGTTCAGTTCTAGTTCAGTTCTAGTTCAGTTCTAGTTCAGTTCTAGTTCAGTTCTAGTCAGTTCTAGTTCAGTTCTAGTTCAGTTCTAGTTCAGTTCTAGTTCAGTTCTAGTTCAGTTCTGTTCAGTTCTAGTTCAGTTCTAGTTCAGTTCTAGTTCAGTTCTAGTTCAGTTCTAGTTCAGTTCTAGTTCAGTTTCTAGTTCAGTTCTAGTTCAGTTCTAGTTCAGTTCTAGTTCAGTTTCTAGTTCAGTTCTAGGTTCAGTTTCTAGTTCAGTTCTAGTTCAGTTCTAGTTCAGTTCTAGTTCAGTTCTAGTTTCAGTTCTAGTCAGTTCTAGTTCAGTTCTAGTCAGTTTCTAGTTCAGTTCTAGTTCAGTTCTAGTTCAGTTCTAGTTCAGTTCTAGTTCAGTTCTAGTTCAGTTCTAGTTCAGTTCTAGTTCAGTTCTAGTTTCATTCTAGTTCATTCTAGTTTCAGTTTCTAGTTCAGTTCCTAGTTCAGTTTCTAGTTCAGTTCGAGTGTAGTTCTAGTTCAGTTCTAGTTCGTTCTAGTTCAGTCTAGTTTCAGTCTAGTTTAGTTCTAGTTCAGTTCTAGTTGTCAGTTCTAGTTCAGTTAGTTCAGTTCTAGTTCAGTTCTAGTTCAGTTCTAGTTCAGTTCTAGTTCAGTTCTAGTTCAGTTCTAGTTCAGTTCTAGTTCAGTTCTAGTTCAGTTCTAGTTCAGTTCTAGTTCAGTTCTAGTTCAGTTCTAGTTCAGTTCTGTTCAGTTCTAGTTCAGTTCTAGTTCAGTTCTCGTTCAGTTCTAGTTCAGTTCTAGTTCAGTTCTAGTTCAGTTCTAGTTCAGTTCTAGTTCAGTTTCTAGTTCAGTTTTCTAGTTCAGTTCTAGTTCAGTTCTAGTTCAGTTCTAGTTCAGTTCTAGTTCAGTTCTAGTTCAGTTCTAGTTCAGTTCTAGTTCAGTTTTCTAGTTCAGTTCTAGTTCAGTTCTAGTTCAGTTCTAGTTCAGTTCTAGTTCAGTTCAGTTCAGTTCTAGTTCAGTTCTAGTTCAGTTCTAGTTCAGTTCTAGTTCAGTCTAGTTCAGTTCTAGTTCAGTTCTAGTTCAGTTCTAGTTCAGTTCTAGTTCAGTTCTAGTTCAGTTCTAGTTCAGGTTCTAGTTCCAGTTCTAGTTCAGTTCTAGTTCAGTTCTAGTTCAGTTCTAGTTCAGTTCTAGTTCAGTTCGTAGTTCAGTTCTAGTTCAGTTCTAGTTCAGTTTCTAGTTCAGTTCTAGTTTCAGTTCTAGTTCAGTTCTAGTTCAGTTCTAGTTCAGTTCTAGTTCGTTCTAGTTCTAGTTCAGTTCTAGTTCAGTTCTAGTTCAGTTCTAGTTCAGTTTTCTAGTTCAGTTTAGTTCAGTTCTAGTTCAGTTCTAGTTCAGTTCTAGTTCAGTTCTAGTTCAGTTCTAGTTCAGTTCTAGTTCAGTTCTAGTTCAGTTCTAGTTCAGTTCTAGTTCAGTTCTATTCAGTTTCTAGTTCAGTTCTAGTTCAGTTTCTAGTTCAGTTCTAGTTCAGTTCTAGGTCAGTCTAGTTCCGTACAGTTCAGTTCTAGTTCAGTTCTAGTTCCGTTCTAGTTCAGTTCTAGTTCAGTTCTAGTTCAGTTCTAGTTCAGTTCTAGTTCCGTACAAATTCAGTTTTGGTTCTTATTAATTTTAGGTCATTTCTATTTCAGTTTTGTTTTGTAGCTGATCTAATGTCTAAGTTATGATTTATACTTTATTAAAACATCTCAAGTAATTCCAAGGTTTTTATCATAGTTTAAGTAAACAGGAACAGCATTGTTCCCCAGCAATGTGTAGAAATAGCAAAGAATTTACCACCAAAATGTAATCTCAACATAACAATATTGCTTCAGCGGAGTCATTAATCTTTTTCTTTACATGATGGTGTGCATCGTTTTGTTCGTTGTGATTATTGTAGTTATTCTTGTTAGAGTATAAAATATCCTTTTATTATTTTTGTTCGTTTGCTTATTTTTTCTGTCTAGGAGTAACAAAAAGAAAATATGTACTATGAAAACAAGTTTATATTTATGCTGCTAACAATAAAAACAGCAACAACAATAATGTTTAAACCATAAAAGCAGAGAGTGTATAAAACAGTTATGGGCATTGTGCAAATATTAGGCATGGGTGAAAATGTATATAACTGAATAAAGTCAAAGAATTTTTGAAAATACGTTTACTCCATGAGTGATATTGTTTGCGTATTTACTCCCCATCACTGCTATAAATGCATGAATAGTAAGACAAAATAAAATAATAAATGAAGGAATTTAAGACCAGTGTGTTTATTTTGCCATAAATTAAATCTGAAAACAAATGGCCACTAAAAAAGGGAATCATAAGAAAACATGTACACACGCACATTTTTTGCCATATTTAGGGATCTTTTGGATTGTCGAAAGTTTTTATGTTTTTATTATCAAAGAAGAGAAATAAAAAATAAGTGAGAAATTAAAGCTGGCATGACCGAACATATGATAACTTAAATCGAAGATTTTTGAAAGGGACTTGACAGTAGCCAATACCATAGACCAGACTGTAGTCCACAATTAGACTATTGGCTAAATTATAACAACACTAGACAATAGAGTAGACCAGTAGATTGTAGAGCAGACTGTAGAATGTATTAAAAACTATACTGTTGTCCAGATAATACTTCAGACTATATCTCAGAGTATAGGCTATAGTCGAAACTATAGTGCGGTCTATTGCCCAGAGTATAGTGTAGTCTATAGTCCAACCTATAGTCAAAATTATAGCCCATACTACAGTTCAAACTAAGATTCAGATTGCAGACAAAGTCTAGTCTATATTCCAGACTATAGACTCGACAAGATTATACTTTCACATGCCGCAAACTGGTGTAGGGTATAAATAACCAACAAGAAATTATGACTATTTTAGTTAACGCAAACGAAAGGCGTTAAAATGTAACAAAATAGAAAGAAAAGGCCCTCGTGTTATGGAATAAATAAACATCTACAGATAGAGAGAAAGAGAAGCAGAGTTAAATGCAATAATTACAGGGTGTTCTAACAGAAATGGAGAACTTCTGAATTCTTTTTCTTTCAAAAACAATAACCTATTTGTTTTTTTGAAACATATTTATTACAAAGTTTCTACAATAATAAACAACCGCCATGTTTCCCAGCATGTCACCAGTAGCCTCCAGCTTTCCACCACCACTATCTATAAATTTATTAGATTTTAATTAAAGCTTTGCCTGACTTTAAGAAACATTGCATATAATATAACATTTTCTCTTCCCCTTAACATTACAAAAACATTAGACAACTTTTTTTTGTTACAGTAATAAAATAGAAACCATCCTTCCACTGTCGTTGTGGCATCCGGAATATTAAAACAAAAAAGTTGATGCCCGTAACTTGTACAAAATTATAGAAAGTAGATAAAAATTAAACTGACCGCCCACAGGTGGCATTAATGAAGACATTGTGGTCATAGTAGTCGTCTGTCTGTGGTGTTGTCCTTGTCAAGGACATCGGCCATAAAAGAAAAGTGCGGAAAATAGGAAACAACAAAAAAAAAAATTGGCTGAAATTCAGACAAGTGGAAGTTATGTTAATATTAATACTCATAATAATTAAAATTTCAAATGACTTAATGCTAGTGGGTGAGACCGAAAACAAGAATATACGAAAAAGAAACAAACAAAAACATTTAATCAATAACTAAATCTGCAAAATAACAACAAGGTAAATTCATACATATGTACATACATACATATATTTTTATTAGTATTAAAGGCAGAGGCAGCAAATGAAACATTTTAATATTAATAACGGTCTTAAGTTCATGTTTAATTTTGTATAATTAAAATGTTTATCAAACTGTTGGAATTTAGAGGCAAAAAGGTTTGTTTTTTAGCAAGAGTATAAATTGAGAATTGGCATTAAAATTACGGTTATTTTAAAAAACTTTAACAATATTTCTAAAGCCTTAAAACAAGTATTTTCATAGTATGGAATATATAGTCTTGTCTATGCTTTGAACTTTAGTCTATAGCCGGACTTATAGTCTTGCCTATAGTGTGGACTATAGACTAGTACAATAATCTTATCTATAGCCTCTACTATAATCATGTGTATGTCCTGGACTATAGTCTAGTATATAGTTTGGACTATAGTCTAGTTTATAGTTAGAAATATAATCTAGTCTATAGATTAAACTATAGTTTATTCTATAGCCCAAATTATAGCCTAGTCTATAGGTTCGACTATAGTTTGTAGTTTAGACCAGTATTGTCTATAGTCTTGTTATAGTTTTGTCTATAGTCTAGTCTATAGTCTAGTCTAAAGTCTAGTCTATAGTCTAGTCTATAGTCTAGCCTATAGTCTAGTCTATAGTCTAGTCTATAGTCTAGTCTATAGTCTAGTCTATAGTCTAGTCTATAGTCTATAGTTTAGACCAGTATTGTCTATAGTCTTGTTTATAGTTTTGTCTATAGTCTAGTCTATAGTCTAGTCTAAAGTCTAGTCTATAGTCTAGTCTATAGTCTAGCCTATAGTCTAGTCTATAGTCTAGTCTATAGTCTAGTCTATAGTCTAGTCTATAGTCTATATAGTCTAGTCTATAGTCTATAGTAGTCTACAGTCTAGTCTACAGTCTAGTCTATAGTCTAGTCTATAGTCTAGTCTATAGTCTAGTCTATAGTCTAGTCTATAGTCTAGTCTATAGTCTAGTCTATAGTCTAGTCTATAGTCTAGTCTATATAGTCTAGTCTATAGTCTAGTCTATAGTCTAGTCTATAGTCTAGTCTATAGTCTAGTCTATTAGTCTAGTCTATAGTCTAGTCTATAGTCTAGTCTATAGTCTAGTCTATAGTCTAGTCTATAGTCTAGTCTATAGTCTAGTCTATAGTCTAGTCTATAGTCTAGTCTATAGTCTAGTCTATAGTCTAGTCTATAGTCTAGTCTATAGTCTAGTCTATAGTCTAGTCTATAGTCTAGTCTATAGTCTAGTCTATAGTCTAGTCTATAGTCTAGTCTATAGTCTAGTCTATAGTCTAGTCTATAGTCTAGTCTATAGTCTAGTCTATAGTCTAGTCTATAGTCTAGTCTATAGTCTAGTCTATAGTCTAGTTCTATAGTCTAGTCTATAGTCTAGTCTATAGTCTAGTCTATAGTCTAGTCTATAGTCTAGTCTATAGTCTAGTCTATAGTCTAGTCTATAGTCTAGTCTATAGTCTAGTCTATAGTCTAGTCTATAGTCTAGTCTATAGTCTAGTCTATAGTCTAGTCTATAGTCTAGTCTATATCTAGTCTAGAGCTAGTCTATAAGTCTAGTCTATAGTCTGTCTATAGTCTAGTCTATAGTCTAGTCTATAGTGTTTTCCAGTACTTCTGAAAGAATCCACTTATCTCAAAATCTCGACGTATAGGAAATAAAATAAAAATTGGTGATTAACCATTGGACACAGCCCTTTCCAAAAATGTACTTATATTTCATCCCATAAGCAACAATTAAATATTAATTTGTAAATTTGTGATATGAAAGAATTGAACTCATCTTTGGTATAGTATGTACTTATTTCTAAACGTCAAAATATTAATGTTTTTCAAAGTCAATAAGCATAAAAGAAGACTTTATTTTAATTTGTTCCCCCAATTATTTCCCTACCATAAGTAATCGCCCACACATGTTTAGTTCTTTCCGCACTCACTTTACGAGTATTTATGTTTAAATGTCAAAGTAATTCTTTATATGAAAAAAAAAACTAAATAGGTACTTACAAAAATATTTCTGCTGTAAAATGGGCCATAAAACAACAACAAGCAACATTTTTGTGGCAGGAAATAAAAAGAATTCAATTTTATTCCCTTACAGACGAAAAAAATTTGTTTTCTTTCTTTTTTGTTTTTGTAACAATGAAATAATTTTCTGGTCTATTATGTTTACATGAGTGATATTTAATGTGTTTTGTCAGCAGGTTATTAAGTAAAAAATATATGTATGTATGTGTTGTATGTGTTTTTTATATTTACGAATAAATGTATGAAATTGTAGAAAGTTGAAAAAGAATAAATGAAAAATAATGGTTAATTAAAAATTAATATTACTCATACGTATGGGATGACAGCTGTAAATGGCATAAACAAAATTTTAAAGGCCAATTTATCGGGACAATAATATTTCAAGCTGATAATGCAATAAATTAAGTTGTTTTTAATAATGTTTTAATAAATTTATATCAAAGAAATGGTTTGAATTTCATTTCGTTTATTTACAATAACAATTGTAGCATTTTAAAATTTCTATTAAAATGTCAATTATTTTTAAATTAAGTTCATTTTATATATTCAATTATTAAGTTAGTTTTGTTAACTTTTTGAATTTATATAATATTTTCTATTTTATACCATTTTATTAATTAAACCTTTAAAAGTATTTCTAAATTGCATCTAACAATATTTTTAACTTAATTTGAAAACACTATTCAATGTACAACAACAAAAAATGGCCGATAAAATTTTTTGCATAAAAAAATTCCAAAAAAAGAAGCAAATAAAATTTGCATTTTGTACTCTATAATTTATAATGAAATTACTGCCAAGTTTTTTTTATCTACTCCTGCACTTTTTTCACAATTGCCAACTAGTTTTTTTTTTTTTTATTCCATTCAAGGTTTAGTTTATCATTTTAAATATTCCTATACACGAGTATTCATTCATGAATATGTTGTTGTAATTCATTTTAACATTTTATGGTAAATATAAAAAGTATAAAAACGGATTAAAATTGTTGATATTTGTTGGCTTCAAAACTAGTGGTAGTGAATAACTAACAAATATCTAATCTCTATAACAATTTATAACTTCATTGGTATTTAATACTTACAACCAAAGAATTTTTTTATAAAAATTATCTAACAGAAAAAAAAAACAAAAACAATAAAAAAGGAATAGTTTTAAAATTAGCAGTGAATAGCAAAAATGTTTTAATATAGAATTTATTATTGTAATATATGTTATAGTCTAAGATATTATATGGACTATAATATAGTCTAAAGTTTGGGCCCTATAGTCTGAACAATAGTTTAGTCTGTAGAGTGGATTATAGTCTGGTTTATGGTTTGGTATATAGTGTCATGGATAGTTTGGAATAGAGTCTAATCTAAAGCCTAAACCACAGTCGAAACTGAAATCTCGTCTATAGTTAGGATTATAGTAGCCTTTATCGTATAGACATCAGTGTAATATATAGTATATTTTTTGTTATGAACTATAGTCTTGATTATTGTCTGGACTATAGTCTTGTCATTAATCTATACTATACTATAGTCTAGTCAGTAATCTGGATTATAGTCTAATAAGTAGTCTGCACTTAGTCTTGTCAGTTTCTGGAATATAGTCTTGGTATTACTCTGCACCATACTCTGGACAATAGTCTAGTCTAAATGGGGACTCCTAGTCCTGTCTATTGTTTCATCTATATTCTGGGCTGTAGTTTAATCTGGAATATAGTTTGGAATATAGTTTCTTAAATAGTTTGGAATAGAGTCTAATCTAAAGCCTTGACCACAGTCTTGACTGAAATCTAGTCTATAGTTTGGATTAAGTTTCCTTTATCGTATAGACATCAGTCTAATTTATCGTCTGGACTATTGTCTATTTTATATTCTGAATTATAGTCTGGATTGTATACTCATCTTAAGTCTGGCCTACAGTATAATAAGTACTCTAGATTATAGTCTAGTAAGTTGTCTGAACTATAGTCTAGTAAGTAGTCTGGACAATAGTCTAGTAAGTAGTTGGGACTATTGTCTAGTCTGTAGACTGGAATATAGTCTTGGTAATATTCTGCACTTTAACCTGGATTATATTCTAGTGTCCCATCTAAAGTCCAGATTATAGTCTCTTGTAAAGTCTGGACTATAGTCTGGTCGGTAGTCTGTACTATTGGCAATATTATGTACCATAGTCTGGATGGTAGTGTATTCTAAAGGCGGGACTATAGTCTGGATCATAGGCCCGTCTGGGACTGTAGTTTTGTCTATTGTCTGAACTATAGTCCAGTCTATAGTTTCCAATGCGGATACGTCAATAGTCTGGATTAGTTGACAATGGTCTAGTCTATAGTTTAATCCAGTTTATTGTGTGCAGTGTGAACTATAGAATATATTATATATATAGTCTGAACCATAATCTGAATAATAGTCTTATCTACATACTGAGATGAAGTTTAATCTATAATTTAAACTACAGTCAATAGCTTGGAATATACCTAAGTCTGTAGTCTGATATAGTCTCGACTATAATCTGGAATTTAATCTGGCTTGTTGCCTATTGTATGGACTATAAGCTATAGTATAGTCAATAGACTGGACTACAGTTGGGACTCTATTCTCGTCCATATCATTATTTGGTTCATATTTTGGTTCTAATAATAGATATTTCCTATGTCGTATTTCATCCACATATTAACCCAGTAATATCGTCAAAGTAAAGTGCTAGGGTCTAATTTGGTTCACGTTATTTCTCGGCTAGAGTTCAATTTGGTCCATCTTGTTAATAGTCTAGATTATAGTCATAAGTCTGGACTATAGTCCAAAGTTGTTGTCTATAGTTCGGAATTTAGTAATGTCTAAAGTTTGAACTATAGTCTAGTCAATGGTTTGTAATATAGTTCGGTCTGGGCTATTATCCTATCTACAGTCTATTCTATATTTTTGACAACAATCTACTCTAGATTATTGACTATAGTCTAGTCTATAATATCTATAATATAGACTACAGAGTAGGACGTAGTCCGTTTTATTTTAGGAACTTTTTCTTTATACAATTTTTCATATATTTAAAAAAGTTGTTTGAAAATGTATTCTTTTGTTTATTACAGCGAAAATTTAACTTTCTGTAGAGTCCTCTAACAACAACTACTACTGAAGTATTTACCAACAAAATTTAACTTATTTTTTAAAATAAAATGTTGTTATTTTGGTTTTTGTTGTTGTTGTAATACTATACCATCACGTTAAAGCCGAGAACCATGACCTTTAAACTAAACAAACAATAAATTGTATCCTCTGCTCAATATACAGTTTGTTGGTCTTGACTCTAATACTCTATTATATGGTTCTGCCTCTTTGATATTTTTCAAGAGGGGGAGTTTCCATACCATACACAATTCCGGTGCAAAACAATGGAAAAAATTGTTTTTAATTTTTGTTTTATACAGAAAAACATGACTTAAATTACTAATACATTTAAGTTAACATGTACGAATATTAGAGAAAATATTTAGCAAAATAACATTGTGAAAAAATAAAAAAAAAAACTAAATACATTGCAGAAAGAGAAGGCGTTGATTATGGACTTATCGCTCAGTGTGTTTTTCACAACAACTGAAAATGTTTGGAGAAATTAGGACGGACTGACAAAACTTTCAAGAAGATTTATTAAACACTATATCTTTAATATCGGTTCACAAAAAGCTTAAAAACTTTGCGTGATATAAAATTTTGTTTACAGAAATCATGTTTTAAAATATTTTTTAAGAAAAAACCATTTGGATATACAAAATGAAAGGTTGTATACAGATAACAAATATAACGCAAAGACTTCTGCAATCACCTGCCCTGCAGTTCAAAATACTAAAAACTAGTATCACTAGTTATCCAAACAACTATTTCGAAGGCATTTTAGTACACAGAAAAAACTGAAAATGTGTTTTAATTATCAAATTAATTGTATCAAGCAAGTTTTGCAAATATCAACAAAATGATGATATCAATTATGAAATTTGTAAAAAAATATTTTTTTTCACTTAAAGAAATAATCAAAATAATTAACATCAGAAATTAAAATCAAAATTTAAAATTAGTTAATTCATTAATTGGATAAATTAAATATTTAACAAAATAAAACTTAAATTTTAATTAGTTTATTAATTAAATGAATTAAACAGTTTGATTAAAAATTTACTAACAATCAAAGCATTAATTGAATGCTTACATCGTTAAAGGATTACTTTACCTTTAACAATACGTTCAGCTCTCTCAAAAATATCTCTTTGTTGTCACATTTGAACAAATATAGTGATTTATAAATTTTAAAATATTTACGAAACTTCAACTTCTTATGCCTAAAATATTATTGACTATTTAAGAATTTTAAATATTCTTTTCATTATAAATAAAGAAATTATTAAAATAAAATATCAAAACAAAAAACCAAAATAAAAAAGAAGACTGGAAAAACTTTTTCAGCCAATTAAAAAATTAATTGATTCAATTAAAAATTTAATCAAAATTGTATACTTAGGATCAAAACAATGAGATAATTATGACAATTAAAAATATTGTTCAAATAAAAGTTAAAGAAAGAGGAAAACATATTAATTGAAAATAAACTACCGATAATTTTTTCTGTGTATTAAAGCTCAATGTAATTTCTAACAAGAGAAACAAAATCCAATTCCCATTAATTTTGAAAAATGTTTACTTCTCATGCTTAGAACTACAGGGCACTTGAGCACATCCACATATTCGCTAAGAGTACGTGAAAGGATTTTTTTTAAGCTTCGTTTTGCATGTTAAGGTAGACGCCACTTTTAACAATATTTCTCTTTGTAGTTTTTGTACTGTTTACATTTGTTTCTAGTCGTTAAAAGAGGGGGCTTTTCAAGAGCAATGGAAAAGTGTGCCAAGGATCACTACTTATTGAACATATGAAAATGTTCAGAGCAAATACGTATTGAAATATATTTATCACGTAAAGTAATTTGTTTATTATAATCTTTTGTATTCACTTAGAATAGTTAAAACAACAAATAAGTTTAAATTTTATGTAAAAGCATTTAAAGCAAAGATATTAAGAAGTATTTGGATGTATGTAGTATAGTTTGGACTATAGTCTAGTGTAACTACTACTACTAACGAACTAACTAACTAACTAACTAACTACTAACTAACTAAACTAACTAACTAACTAACTAACTAACTAACTAACTAAAACTAACTAACTAACTAACTAACTAACTAACTAACCTAACTACTAACTAACTAACCTAACTAACTAACTAACTAACTAACTAACTAACTAACTAACTACTACTAACTAACTAACTACGAACTAACTACCTAACTAACTAACTACTAACTAACTACTAACTAACTAACTAACTAACTAACTAACTAACTAACTAACTACTAACTAACTAACTAACGAACTAACTAACTACTATAACTACTACTAACTAACTAACTACTAACTAACTAACTAAACTAACTAACTAACAACTAACTAACTAACTAACTAACTAACTAACTAACTAACTAACTAACTAACTAACTAACTAATACTAACTAACTAACTAACTAACTAACTAACTAACTAACTAACTAACTAACTAACTAACTAACTAACTAACTACTAACTAACTAACTAACTAACTACTAACTAACTAACTAACTAACTAACTAACTAACTAACTAACTAACTAACTACTAACTAACTAACTAACTAACTAACTACTAACTAACTAACTAACTAACTAACTAACTAACTAACTAACTAACTAACTAACTAACTAACTAACTAACTAACTAACTAACTAACTAACTAACTACTAACTAACTAACTAACTAACTAACTAACTAACTAACTAACTAACTAACTAACTAACTACTAACTAACTAACTAACTAACTAACTAACTAACTAACTAACTAACTAACTAACTAACTAACTAACTAACTAACTAACTACTAACTAACTAACTACTAACTAACTAACTAACTAACTAACTAACTAACTAACTAACTAACTAACTAACTAACTAACTACTAACTAACTAACTAACTAACTAACTAACTAACTAACTAACTAACTAACTAACTAACTAACTAACTAACTAACTAACTAACTAACTAACTAACTAACTAACTAACTAACTAACTAACTAACTAACTAACTACTAACTACTAACTAACTAACTAACTAACTAACTAACTACTAACTAACTAACTAACTAACTAACTAACTAACTAACTAACTAACTAACTAACTAACTAACTAACTAACTACTAACTAACTAACTAACTAACTAACTAACTAACTAACTAACTAACTAACTAACTAACTAACTAACTAACTACTAACTAACTAACTAACTAACTAACTAACTAACTAACTAACTAACTAACTAACTAACTAACTAACTAACTAACTAACTAACTAACTAACTAACTAACTAACTAACTAACTAACTAACTAACTACTAACTAACTAACTAACTAACTAACTAACTAACTAACTAACTAACTAACTAACTAACTAACTAACTAACTAACTAACTAACTAACTAACTAACTAACTAACTAACTAACTAACTAACTAACTAACTAACTAACTAACTAACTAACTACTAACTAACTAACTAACTAACTAACTAACTAACTAACTAACTAACTAACTAACTAACTAACTAACTAACTAACTAACTAACTAACTAACTAACTAACTAACTAACTAACTAACTAACTAACTAACTAACTAACTAACTAACTAACTAACTACTAACTAACTAACTAACTACTAACTAACTAACTAACTAACTAACTAACTAACTAACTAACTAACTAACTAACTAACTAACTAACTAACTAACTAACTAACTACTAACTAACTAACTAACTAACTACTAACTAACTAACTAACTAACTAACTAACTAACTAACTAACTAACTAACTAACTAACTAACTAACTACTAACTAACTAACTAACTACTAACTAACTAACTAACTAACTAACTAACTAACTAACTAACTAACTAACTAACTAACTAACTAACTAACTACTAACTAACTAACACTAACTAACTAACTAACTAACACTAACTAACTAACTAACTACTAACTAACTAAACTAACTAACTAACTAACTAACTAACTAACTAACTACTAACTAACTAACTAACTAACTAACTAACTAACTAACTAACTAACTAACTACTACTAACTACTACTAACTACTACTACTAACTAACTAACTAACTAACTACTAACTAACTAACTAACTAACTAACTAACTAACTAACTACTAACTACTAACTAACTAACTAACTATACTAACTAACTAACTAACTAACGAACTAACTAACTAACTAACTAACTAACTAACTAACTAACTAACTAACTAACTAACTAACTAACTAACTAACTAAACTAACTAACTAACTAAAAAATTAAAAAAAACATTAATTAATGTGTCTTAACAAGTAAATACTTAGTTTTTAGAAAGATTTTTAAAATAGAAAAAATATAATGAACTTAAAAACAAAAATAACACGCTTACCTTTGTAAGTAGCTAAACAAAATAATAAATTGATTTTTCCCCCTACAATATACTTACATAAGTAATACGTAACATTTTGGTAACTTAGCAAACATGTTTTACCAATGAAAATAAAAAACAGAATTTCAAAAATGTTTATTTCCGTTTGCTTTTATGTTTTTGTTTCCTTTTTTCATTTCCATAGCAGACGATAACTTAAATTCTCTAAAAATAATATTATTATATACTCCTACAAAATACGAAAACACTTAAAAGAGAAAACTCCTATACATGTCTGTGTATTAAATGTGTGAGTGTTTTTCTACTTAATTCCCTTTTAACTTTTGGCGCCCTCTCCTCTTCACCCTCCTCCCCCCATATGCCCTTAAAAATCGAAACATTTAAGGCAATAAAGTCAATAAAATATGAGTTTTATTTAAGGTTTTTATTGTTTCATTTTTTTCGTTTATTGTAATTTTGTTGCTGTATTTTTGGTTCAAAAAACACAAAAAATTGCTATTAAAGGTGAAGGAGTCAAGGTTTATAACTCCTTTAACATGTGTCTCTCTTGTTCATTCTGGCAGTTTTTAGTGAGTGATTGAATGAATGAATGTTTTTATTTTTGATGGTTATTTTCTTTCGTATATGTAAAGACAAAGAGAACCGAGTAAATGGTATTTTCATAATGATAATGTAATCAAATTGTAATATCACAGTATACCATGTAATGAAACACTACCATTTATTTACATTAATACTTACATAGATTACATTTCATGTTTATGAATAATTTTCCTAGACATTCATATGAATATACATACATTAACATTTATGCAGAATATGATGGATATTTATTTATGTATGTATGTATATGAAATGTGTTGTAAAGAAATTACAAGGATAAACCAAAGTACATAAGTGCAGACATACATTCAGATAAATTTATTATTATTATTTATTATTTAGTGTATATATTAATATATAATAACTTAATAAATCCACTAATCTTTTTTCAAGATTAGTAAAGCGAAAGCAAGTATTTGTTAAACATCTAATTCTTACCAAACAAAATTCCACTTTTATGTTTTCATTCGAACAACCTACATAATTTTGGTGTAATCCTGATTTTTGTCCTATCTCTCTAGTTTACCATAAAAGATTACCTTTATGTTTTCATAAAAAGAAAATTTTTTATGAAATAAGTTCAGTTCTAATTACGTTCTAGTTATAGTTGATTTCAGTTTTAGTTCAGTTATAGTTGAGTTCTAGTTCTAGTTTAGCATCAGTTGAGTTCTTGTTATACCCTTCACCTTCGTGAGAAGTGTATGTCGAAGTGCTCACGTAACCTGCCGTGTTGGCCTATCTCACGGTGGTCTTTTTCAACCACTGGGTAAGCCTTGTGACAACTCACCACTGCCCCATTGTGTTTGTTACACGTAGGTGTACGTATATGGATGCCGGTCCAATATACGCACACTTTGTTCAAGTACTTGAGCTATCTAATCTTTGACCCAGTTGCATAGCTTTCGAGATGTAATACATCACTTCCGTTTACAACCACGGAGATGGGATGGCATCTGCTGAGTCGGCAACAGCACCTAGAGGCGTAACCGTTAGACCGAAGTAGGAATCCATCAAATAACCCAAGAATTTGTTTTTATCACAGTGACTCACTGTGGTAATTCTGAAATGAACAGAGTTTATTCTGAACATATCTGGACAAGGAAGGAGAATTCAATGGTATCATTTGTATATGATACCTTTCATACATCATCATTTAACCCAGCACACTTCCCATTTATACACACACTCATAAGAGGAAAACATACGACACACTTATTCTAGGTAAACGGGTGGGTGAAACCCGCATACCCCACATTCATCTCGTACCATATACAATTAACACCAACTCATTTCCAACGCTTAGTCCCACAGTCACTCCTCTGTGGGGGATTTGTTGTTCTCGGCAACAGCACCGAACTTATCCCGAAATATTGACTATTATCATGCATCAGTCTTTTAACCCCCACTTACTCTTTCCGCGAATTTGGTTTAAACCACAGCCACTACGTGAATACCCAAAGGAACCTCAACCAACTTCGTACCAACTTCGTACCAGATTATGTGGTTGTAGTTCTAGTTCAGTTGTAGTTCAGTTCTAGCTCAATGTTGGTTCAGTTCAAGTTCAGTTCTAGTTCAGTTCTAGTTCAGTTCTAGTTCAGTTCTAGTTCAGTTCTAGTTCAGTTCTAGTTCAGTTCTAGTTCAGTTCTAGTTCAGCTCTAGTTCAGTTCTAGTTCAGTTCTAGTTCAGTTCTAGTTCAGTTCTAGTTCTAGTTCAGTTCTAGTTCAGTTCTAGTTCAGTTCTAGTTCAGTTCTAGTTCAGTTCTAGTTCAGTTCTAGTTCAGTTCTAGTTCAGTTCTAGTTCTAGTTCAGTTCTAGTTCAGTTCTAGTTCTAGTTCAGTTCTAGTTCAGTTCTAGTTCAGTTCTAGTTCAGTTCTAGTTCAGTTCTAGTTCAGTTCTAGTTCAGTTCTAGTTTCAGTTCTAGTTCAGTTCTAGTTCAGTTCTAGTTCAGTCTAGTTCAGTTCTGTTCAGTTCTAGTTCAGTTCTAGTTCAGTTCTAGTTCTAGTTCTAGTTCAGTTCTAGTTCAGTTCTAGTTCAGTTCTAGTTCAGTTCTAGTTCAGTTCTAGTGCAGTTCTAGTTCAGTTCTAGTTCAGTTCTAGTTCAGTTCTAGTTCAGTTCAGTTCAGTTCAGTTCTAGTTCAGTTCTAGTTCAGTTCTAGTTCAGTTCTAGTTCAGTTCTAGTTCAGTTCTAGTTCAGTTCTAGTTCAGTTCTAGTTCAGTTCTAGTTCAGTTCTAGTTCAGTTCTAGTTCAGTTCTAGTTCAGTTCTAGTTCAGTTCTAGTTCAGTTCTAGTTCAGTTCTAGTTCAGTTCTAGTTCAGTTCTAGTTCAGTTCTAGTTCAGTTCTAGTTCAGTTCTAGTTCAGTTCTAGTTCACTTCTAGTTCAGTTCTAGTTTTAGAGGAACTAAAATCACTCTGCCAAATTTTAAAATTATAGTAAAGCAACGAAATTCGACTTAAACAAGTTTTCGGGGAACTAAATCTGCCAAATTTTATGGAGATCGGTCCATAATTGAACCTACCCCCCATATAAGGTTCGTCTCCGAAAATTACTTTAAAGTTCATAATTTGCTTAAAATTCCAGTGTATCGAAATTGACATAAACATATTTTGTAGAAACTAAAATTTCTCTGCAAAATATAAAGAGGATCGGTCCATAATAGATTCTACGGCCATAACTGGTTGAAAAATACCAGTATAACGATAAAATTCGTCATCGGGCCATATTGGATCAAAGTCTTTATATAAGGCTTCGAAAGCATTTCAAGTATTTACAGTTAAAATTCAAAAATATAAATTAAGTGGTAAATTTTGTTTCAAAAACCATTTACCACTTCAGAGCCATGACGCCACTAGTTAACATAGTCCTATCGTCCGAAATTTTTCCAGAATGCTTTTTTATAACTTTAAGTATAAGTCTAGAGGCAGAAAAACATCTGCAAAACTACAGAATTTTATATTTGGGACACAAGTATACAGTCAAAAGGACTAAAAGATGAAAATGTGGAAAAATTTTAGATGGTACGCCTTTTTTATTTCCATATTCCGAATTAACACACAAAATAATACTAGAATTAGTAAAAATTATTTAAAAAGTTTTTTATCCTTGGCCTGAGTTATTGAACAAACGCTGCTTTAATAGAGAACTGCTTTGGTACTTTTTTGTCCTTCAAATGGTACTATAATATTGAACATGCAGAGACCTGACTGAATAAGAATCCGCAATAGGAGACTCTTTGGTACATTCTCATTCTTTAAATGAAAAAGTACCATACGTTTTAAAGTTTGTATAGTGGGGATCAGAAACAAATGACACAAGGTTCTTATAAAACGAGAATTTTTAAGATGGAGATTTTTGGTACTTTAGTATTTAACTATAAAAGTAATAAACATTTTATACTTAATTTTCATTGGGTAGCGAAGCACCAGGGTACACTAGCTGTAAATATGAGGATCACAGATTTCCACTATTTTTACACTTACGGTGTTGTTTAGGGATCTACACTAGATTTTAAGTATCTTATAAAAAAAACGATACACAAATAAATAAAGTTGTGATTAATATTTTCAAATCACTTTTAAAAGTCCTACTCTCCTGCAAAATATAAACAACTAAATATAACAAATTTAAATTGATTTGATACACAAAACTCAATAAGTCGAAAATAAAGTTAAATTAAGAAAAAAAATGTATATGATTAAATTGTAGGAAAAGAAAAACATTTAAAATGATACCAAACACTTGAACGCAATTTATTCGCGCACTTTGTGAAATCCTCCAGGAAATCAAAGAATGTTTCTTTGTTATTTTGTGATAATAATGATATTTGCAAAGAAACATAAATCAATTCCTAGTGTTTCTTTGTTTGTTTCAAATGTTCAAGTGTTTTAGATTTCTCGAAGCAAAATTTTGTATGTTAAGGATTTATTTAAATTGTGTAAAATGAGTACAAAAACAAAACAACATAGATAGCTATAAAACTCTCATATGCTTTCAAGGAATACATATTTCATACGCAATTCTAGTTAAAGTAATTCCTTAGGTTAAAGTGGCTCTAGGTTAATACAATGATGGGCAGAAAGAGAACTCGATGCAGACATTATATTTAAAATTAGAACCGATCACTGTGTTAAAATATCTTTAGGTTAAAGTATCATATTTTGTTTATTTAAGATTATATAGTAAGGATTTATGATTTATTCCTTTTTAATATATATTTTGTTGTTGATTAAATTATTTACCACAATTCTAACTGTGTGTATTTATATCTACAAGTATTTGTATATAAATGAGGTGTGAGTGAGATGTTGTTAGATAAAAGGAATTGAAATAAGTAATTTCCTACATTTTTTCACCATTTACATAAGTAAAAGCAGATCGAAATGTTTACACATTTTTATCTATAAAAACTTCATGTTAACAGGGAACGAAATTTTAAAATGTTTCAAAGTAAAAGAAACTATTATAAGAAAGTTGAAAATACTGATTTCATAATCAGATTTCCTAGAAACAGGATATTAGAGAGGAAATTAACTAAACTAAAAAAAATTCCCGGAACATTCGTTTTTAATTAAGGAAATTTAAAAAATTCCAATATCAGTCCAATTAGTACAGGTTCTAGTTCTTTTTTAGTTCTAGTTCTGCTCTAGTTCTGTTCTAGTTCTGTTCTAGTTCTGTTCTAGTTCTGTTCTAGTTCTGTTCTAGTTCTGTTCTAGTTCTGTTCTAGTTCTGTTCTAGTTCTGTTCTAGTTCTGTTCTAGTTCTGTTCTAGTTCTGTTCTAGTTCTGTTCTAGTTCTGTTCTAGTCTGTTCTAGTTCTGTTCTAGTTCTGTTCTAGTTCTGTTCTAGTTCTGTTCTAGTTCTGTTCTAGTTCTGTTTCTAGTTCTGTTCTAGTTCTGTTCTAGTTCTGTTCTAGTTCTGTTCTAGTTCTGTTCTAGTTCTGTTCTGTTCTAGTTCTGTTCTAGTTCTGTTCTAGTTCTGTTCTAGTTCTGTTCTAGTTCTGTCTAGTTCTGTTCTAGTTCTGTTCTAGTTCTGTTCTAGTTCTGTTCTAGTTCTGTTCTAGTTCTGTTCTAGTTCTGTTCTAGTTCTGTTCTAGTTCTGTTCTAGTTCTGTTCTAGTTCTGTTCTAGTTCTGTCTAGTTCTGTTCTAGTTCTGTTCTAGTTCTGTTCTAGTTCTGTTCTAGTTCTGTTCTAGTTCTGTTCTAGTTCTGTTCTAGTTCTGTTCTAGTTCTGTTCTAGTTCCTGTTCTAGTTCTGTTCTAGTTCTGTTCTAGTTCTGTTCTAGTTCTGTTCTAGTTCTGTTCTAGTTCTGTTCTAGTTCTGTTCTAGTTCTGTTCTAGTTCTGTTCTAGTTCTGCGTTCTAGTTCTGTTCTAGTTCTGTTCTAGTTCTGTTCTAGTTCTGTTCTAGTTCTGTTCTAGTTCTGTTCTAGTTCTGTTCTAGTTCTGTTCTAGTTCTGTTCTAGTTCTGTTCTAGTTCTGTTCTAGTTCTGTTCTAGTTCTGTTCTAGTTCTGTTCTAGTTCTGTTCTAGTTCTGTTCTAGTTCTGTTCTAGTTCTGTTCTAGTTCTGTTCTAGTTCTGTTCTAGTTCTGTTCTAGTTCTGTTCTAGTTCTGTTCTAGTTCTGTTCTAGTTCTGTTCTAGTTCTGTTCTAGTTCTGTTCTAGTTCTGTTCTAGTTTCTGTTCTAGTTCTGTTCTAGTTCTGTTCTAGTTCTGTTCTAGTTCTGTTCTAGTTCTGTTCTAGTTCTGTTCTAGTTCTGTTCTAGTTCTGTTCTAGTTCTGTTCTAGTTCTGTTCTAGTTCTGTTCTAGTTTGTTCTGTTCTGTTCTAGTTCTGTTCTAGTTGTTCTAGTTCTGTTCTAGTTCTGTTCTAGTTCTGTTCTAGTTCTGTTCTAGTTCTGTTCTAGTTCTGTTCTAGTTCTGTTCTAGTTCTGTTCTAGTTCTGTTCTGTTCTGTTTAGTTCTGTTCTAGTTCTGTTCTAGTTCTGTTCTAGTTCTGTTTTAGTTCTGTTCTAGTTCTGTTCTAGTTCTGTTCTAATTCTGTTCTAGTTCTGTTCTAGTTCTATTAAAATTAAATTTTTTATCTTTTGGTGTATTAGGTTATTTAATTCAATTATCATATTTAACACTCATTAAATCTCTTAAAGTGAGATGCATAGATTTATGAGTCACACTGTGTAATTTTTTTATGAATCATTTTGAAATGGTGATTGAAAACTCTATTTGTGTATTTTGGATGAAGGCCAAACCGTTATAATACATGTCTGTATGTATCTAGTATGCAAATCAATCATTTAAAAAGGTAAATTTTTCATATTAAAGTGTGTTTAATATTTTCATTTATATTAAATCAAACACTTCAAAAGTAAACATTTGTTTTAACAATGAAAATGGCCCATATCAAAACTAATTGTAATAGGAAAGAAATTTAATAAAAATTGAAAACAAAATGTACCTAACTCAAAAAAGTAACTGTCACAGCAACTGTGAAATAATCATATTTAAAAAAATTTAAATATAAAAATATTTATAACTATAGAAACGGAAAAAAGCTGATACCAAAAAAGTTTTTATGTTTCCTAACAAAAACACATATACACTCTTACCTATTTAGCTAAGCGAAAAGAATAAAAATAATAACAACGAAATTGTAGCAATTTCTTTCATATAAAAAAAAATTTGATAGACTTCTGACAAGTAAGAAAAAAGGAAAGAAAAATATAAAACAGAAGAAAAATCAAAAAACGTATCGTAACAGAATTAAGACAGATTTAAAGCTGAAATAAAAGAATAATAAAGAAATAAATTTAAATAAATTAAGGAGCACATAAGTACACACATAAACATATTTATATGAAAAAATAGATGGTATTTATTTTTTGAATGTTTCCAACGGCGACATATTTATTGTTACACAGGATACACGAACATATGAACGAACAGGAAGTCAGCATGTGTAGATAGACAGAATACAACTCTCTTAGAGTGTAAATGTGTATGTGGTGTATATGTATGAGTAAGAGACAGCCGGAGGCAGAGAGAGTGAGAAAAATAATGAGTGTGCAGCAGATTGAATCAGACAAGACAGACAAACATGAAATTACTGAAACCGTTTATTTTCGGTTATTATGATTATCATTAAACAAAATAACACATTTTACGCAGAAAATTACAAAAGTATATACGACATGTATGTATGTATGTATGTATGTATATTACTTAAATACGAGTATTTGTACTCATTAGAAATATTTACATTCCCGAAGTTCATTGCAATGTCACTGAAATGGTAATTTGCTGTAGAATTTAAGACCACCACTGAGGTTTCGAATTAGCTAGGATTAGTTATTTTAAAATATCTGACTAGGAAATAAATAACTTCTTTACAAATTACAAAGTGTTAGTCAGGTAATTATTGAAATTTTTTGCTTGCCCGGCCGTCTGTCCATGTTAACCTTGCATTTAAAATATCCTGGGACATTTCAAAATTTTTCGAACAGGTTTCGTTGATCAAACTCGGTGCACGCAATCTTGCTATAAATGCAAAGTTACGGTTAAGTTTTTTTTTCAATAGGCATTAAATTTGATTCATGTTCAAAATTCCAATACGAAAGATAGATAGATAGATAGATAGATAGATAGATAGATAGATAGATAGATAGATAGATAGATAGATAGATAGATAGATAGATAGATAGATAGATAGATAGATAGATAGATAGATAGATAGATAGATAGATAGATAGATAGATAGATAGATAGATAGATAGATAGATAGATAGATAGATAGATAGAAGATAGATAGATAGATAGATAGATAGATAGATAAGATAGATAGATAGATAGATAGATAGATAGATAGATAGATAGATAGATAGATAGATAGATAGATAGATAGATAGATAGATAGATAGATAGATAGATAGATAGATAGATAGATAGATAGATAGATAGATAGATAGATAGATAGATAGATAGATAGATAGATAGATAGATAGATAGATAGATAGATAGATAGATAGATAGATAGATAGATAGATAGATAGATAGATAGATAGATAGATAGATAGATAGATAGATAGATAGATAGATAGATAGATAGATAGATAGATAGATAGATAGATAGATAGATAGATAGATAGATAGATAGATAGATAGATAGATAGATAGATAGATAGATAGATAGATAGATAGATAGATAGATAGATAGATAGATAGATAGATAGATAGATAGATAGATAGATAGATAGATAGATAGATAGATAGATAGATAGATAGATAGATAGATAGATAGATAGATAGATAGATAGATAGATAGATAGATAGATAGATAGATAGATAGATAGATAGATAGATAGATAGATAGATAGATAGATAGATAGATAGATAGATAAGATAGATAGATAGATAGATAGATAGATAGATAGATAGATAGATAGATAGATAGATAGATAGATAGATAGATAGATAGATAGATAGATAGATAGATAGATAGATAGATAGATAGATAGATAGATAGATAGATTAGATAGATAGATAGATAGATAGATAGATAGATAGATAGATAGATAGATAGATAGATAGATAGATCTCTCAACAAATGTCTCTATTTGGTATTGAAATGTCTGAGTTCGACCTAAATTTAACCGTAGCCTTCCTAGGTCCTCCGTTTCAAAGTTTTAATGAAATTCGTCATTAACAAGTTTATTTTTTACAAAAACATATCTACCAAATCTCATATGGATTAGTCCATTATTGATCCTACCCCCATATGATCCCTCAGAAAATTAGTTACCAATTTTAGGATAAGAAAATCGATTTGATTTCCTCTGATTAATTTCCGTGTCCTGCAGCTAGATTTGGTGTTAAAGTGAAGAAATTGAACAATCTATCTGAACTATTTTGTCTCATTCAATATCCTGTAGTCATACAATTTTAATCACATACATATTAAACCTTGAATTTCTTTTGCTGTTGTTATTTTTATGTCTTTGTTTTTTGTATTCCAGCTATTTGCTATTGTTTTATTTTTATGGAAACGGGAAATGAAAAGAGTAAGAGAAACCTTGAAAAATTATTGAAAATATTTGTTTTCTATTTAACCTCTGCCTTATGGTAAAGTAAATATGAATATATGTTTTAACAGAAATTCGTTTTCTTTTTATAAATGTTGTATGAAACACAAATATACATATATAAGTTAATATCTATATACAGCTGTCATATTCATTAATACTAAGGGATATTGAAACATAAAAAAAAGTTTTTTTATATAAATATGTAGCTAATATTAAATCTATGTATCGATTAAATTTTCCCTATAAAAACACATATTTAAGCATAAATATAAACATCGAAATTTTCATATGTATGTATGTGTACATTAAGCTTGATGGGATCCTTTAAATAAAATTTGGTGCAGATCTAATGTATGTATATAGAGGTACATAAAATACACATGTGTATACATATGCATGTATATTTACATATGTTCATTAACAAGTATGTAAATATGTCTGTTTGGGTAAAAGTGCTATTAAATTGTTAATGTTAATATTGATTGTGTTTTTGTTACATTTTTTTCAACAGAAAACATATAAAAAAATGTATAAAAATTTCAAAATCCCCAGAAGGTGCCTTGCCCAACAACAATTACTGTAATTTACAATTAAAGCTCATTTTGAATGTCATTAAAATGAAACAACATACATATAAAAATGCTTAAAAATTAAAAAAAATAATACTAAAAGAAAAACATAACTGTAAACGTTTAAATATTAAAATTGGGTCTTCTTGTTATATGTATGTATAATAAATTTATTTTTATAAAACCATTTCTGTATTAAATTACAAGAGTTCAGGATATACAAGTTATTATAACATATACATACATACTTATGGGTAAACATATTTAAAATGCACAAAAAGGTTTTAACATTAATTGTATTTTTAGGATAATTTTAAGATATAATTTTTTAAGAGAAAAGAGTTTAAATTTTATTTAAAATAAGAAATAAAGAGGCTTTTTAAACAAGGTCATTCAGAGTCATATAGGGAAAATTTAAATTTTGAAAAAGTACAAACAATTTCCAAAAAGAGTACTTTTTTAGGATTAAAGTTACTGATTTACTTTTTGCATTGATAAAAATATTGTCTAGTCTAACGCCTAGGAATATGGAATAGTCTAAATACAATACTTAAGAAAAGAATTGAGTAATCTGTACTCAATTCAATCCGGATTGTGTAAATTTACTTAAACATTGTGTCAACAAATGTTGTTTTCTTATTCAACATATATTTTGCTTTTGAGTTAAAAAACAAGAAAACTTTCATTATATAACATATCGATTCCTAGGGAAAAGGTAATAAAATTTACAAATACAAATTCATTTAGCAATAAATATATTTTATTTAAATGCTAACTATGCGTGTTAAGAGCACGTGTCTGTTATATCGGCGTGTTGTCAGTAATTTCCTAAAACAAAATTTTCTTTTAGAAAGGGAGTAAAAAGGAAGTAAAGAACATTTATATGGATATATTCAGCCATATCGAATCTTATATACCTTACATTAAAGATTGTGTCGTAAATTTAAAGTGAATTTTGAAAAGCTATAGTTTAGACTATAGACAAGACTATAGTTAAGAATATAGTCCAGACCATAGACTAGACTATAGTATAGAATATAGTCCAGAACATAGACTAGACTATAGTATAGACTATAGTTTAGAACAAAGACTAGACTAAATTTCAGACTGTAGAATATACTGTAACCCAGACTATATAATATAGTCTGTTTTCTAGACTATAGACTAGATTATAGTTCAGAATGTAGATTAGACTATGGATAGTCCAAACTATAGTCCATACTAAAGACTATAATCTAGACTATAGTCCAGACAATAGAGTAGACTATAGTCGAAACTATTGACTGGAGTATAGTCTAAACTATAGACTAGAATATAGTCCAAACTATAGACTACTCTATAGTCCAGACTATAGACTACTCTATAGTCCAGACTTTAGACTCGACTATAGTCCAGAATATAGACTAGGCTATTGTCCAGACTATAGGCTAGACCATAACCCATACTACAGACCATATAAAAGGCGAGACTATAATCTATACTATAGTCTAGAATGTAGGCTAGACTAAAGTCCAAACTATAGACTATGCTATAGTCCAGAATATAGACTAGACTGTTGTCCACACTATAGACTAGACAGTAGCTGAGACTATAAACTAGACTATAGCTCAGACTATAGACTAGACTATAGCTCAGAATATAGACTGGACTTTAGTCCAGGCTATAGACTAGACTATAGTCCTAACAATAGACTAGAATAAAGCAGACTAAAGAGCAGACTATAGACTTGACTGTAGTCCAGAATACAGTCGAGACTATAATCCAGAGTATTGTCTAGCCTGTAGACTAAACTATAGTCCAGACTATAGACTACAGTCCAGAATATAGGCTAGACTACATTCCAGGCTATAGACTAGACCATAGTCCAGACTATAGGCTGGACTGTAATCCAGACTATAGTTCAGGCTATAGACTAGACTATAGTTCAGAACCTAGTGTAGACTTTAGTGTAGACTATAGACTACACTATAGTCCAGACTTTAGAATAGACTATAATCCTAACTATAGACTATACTATAGTCCAGACTACTGACTAGACTGTATTCCAGACTTGACTATAGACCAGACTATAGTATGGACTATAGACTATAATCCAGAGTTGTCTAGCCTGAAGGCGAAATTATAATCCAGACTATAGACTATAGTCCACACTATATGCTAGATTGTAATCCAGACTATATTCTAGACTATAGTTTGGAACCTAGACTAGACTATAGTTCGGAACCTAGACTAGACTTTAGTGTAGTCTATAGACTACACTATATATAGATTAGACCATAGTCCAGACTACAGGCTAGACTATAATCTGGACTATAGACTAGGCTATTGACTACACTATAGTCTAGACTTTTAACTATCCTACAGTCGTATTAATAGACTATAGTCCAGATTATTGACCATACTAAGGACTACACTGTAGTCCGGACTATTTCATATTGTAGACTAGACTATAGTCCACACTATAAACTAGACTACAGTCTCGACTATTGACTAGACCATAGCCCAGACTATTTACTTGACTATAGTATATACTGCAGTCCATACTAAATTATGTTGGGTTTTGTTATCATAATTATATTAATATGATAATCAGGAAGATCTTTGGAATAGGGTTTCTATGCGGGTTTGAATCAGTTATTCGACGAATGTTGAAAGAGTGATATAGAGATTGACAGACAGTCTTGTAAACAACGGAATGACAGAATCAATATGCCTCCAATAATTTTACGAATGTGGATATAAAATAAATGTAAATAAATTGAAAATCATCATTAGTACAATTCGTACGAACAAGTATAAATGTATGACTATAATTATTTTGCCTATTACTTAATTAGTTTATACAGAAATAACTACAAATATCCTTTGGAATTTCCACATAATTTGTTTTGCTTCGATTTTGTTTTTAGAATGCAGGCACGCATAAATTCATTGTTTCGTTTGTTTACAAATATACTACATACAAAATTGAGATAATTTAACAAATATATTGGTTATATCTATGAGTTGTCAATTAAAATACATACAGAAATATTTAACTAGATACATACCCCAGTTGTTTTAGGTGACTATAACAAACTAGAGATTTTATTTAACAATTGTGACTTTATGACGGAATGTATGTACATAGAATTCAAAGAAACTCTTTAATTCCAATTGAAAATGTATACTTTCTACATTACAGAGGGATACTAAAGTGACGATCGACCAATGGTTAGATTGTCAGCAGTACGTTAATTAGACCATTGAATTATTTATTATGTATTCGCAGTTTCTTATTTTAACTATATTATAAAACATTTAAAAATGTAATACAAAGGATACATTTAGCACTTTTTAAACTGCTGGACTGTAACTTTTTATGAACATTGTTATAAATGTGTGTATATTTCTAAATGTATCTATAAAATACATTTCTACATTGTCTATTCATTAAGTTTCGTTTTAAAAACAAAGTGCTATAAGTTCTCTTTTTTCCGTATATGATCAACAAAATTCAAGGATTATTTGTTTTTATTGTCTAAAAAGATAATTAAGTTTTGCTTGTTTTTATTCTGTGACTACGACAAAACTTTGCTTATATTTTACAAAAACACAATGTTGCATGTCGTTTTGGTTCAAGCATTAATTTTAATTCTGTATATGGTCCTTCCCAAAAAAACTTTTTATTAAAATATTAACATCAATTTACATCCTTATGGTTTCATGGTTTTATGGAGTTCAAATAACCTTAATTATTGAGGAGTCGTATTATACAAATATTAAGCTTTTACTCAAATTCCCTAATGTTGGATTTTCTTTTTTAGGTATGATAATGATGATGATTATAATAAAAGTGATGAATTCTAACAATAATTGATTGCGCCAGCATAATCATAGTAAGTGTAAAAAGTACTATAATTACAGTTTGATTTGTTTATACATATTCCTTACAATGTTATTAATAATTACAAATACTAATTTATTAACTACTTAGTTGATTTGATTAATGTATTATTATTGGGGTTTTGGGTTAACAAGGAATTTAAGTGAACTTTGAAAAATGGAAATGAAAGGAAATTTGTAACTTAAATAGGACAAATACATAATTATATGGTGCCACCATGATTTATATGCTCTAGAATTATTCTACATAAAATCTGCTGGTATATACATATGTATGACATTAATGAAATTGAATAAAACTAAAACAGAACTAGGACAGAACTATATTTCGAACAGAACAAGAACAGAACTAGAAGAGAACTAGAACAGAACTAGAACAGAACTAGAAGAGAACTAGAACAGAACTAAAACAGAACTAGAACAGAACTAGAACAGAACTAGAACAGTACTAGAACAGAACTAGAACAGAACTAGAACCGAACTAGAACCGAACTAGAACAGAACTAGAACAGAACTAGAACAGAACTAGAACAGAACTAGAACAGAACTAGAACAGAACTAGAACAGAACTAGAACAGAACTAGAACAGAACTAGAACAGAACTAGAACAGAACTAGAACAGAACTAGAACAGAACTAGAACAGAACTAGAACAGAACTAGAACAGAACTAGAACAGAACTAGAACAGAACTAGAACAGAACTAGAACAGAACTAGAACAGAACTAGAACAGAACTAGAACAGAACTAGAACAGAACTAGAACAGAACTAGAACAGAACTAGAACAGATTTAGAACAGAACTAGAACAGAACTAGAACAGAACTAGAACAGAACTAGAACAGAACTAGAACTAGTAGTTCCATAATTTGTTTGATTTCAATTTCCTTTTTTTCTGTACGTTGCACAAGTATTGTACCCGTACTATTTATAGTATAGTATAAAAGTAGGACTATGTCAAAATCTGCAATATGTTATTATTTTTTTCATATATCGTGACCAATCAACGCCCTACATATTTTAAATGTTTCACATAAAAATAACACATTGTTGACTAATTAACATACTTCAAATAAATTTGCACCTTTTACTTAACTACTTAAATATTCCCTGTTAATTAAAATTTTTAAATGGATATTGTACACAAAAATATCGTTAGGTGGCAAACAATTAAAATGCTTGTAATTAGAAGTTATTTGAACCTTTTTTAACTAAATTACATTTGTTGCCTTGATGACATATATTTAACCTATAGCACCAATTTAATACTGGCTTAAATTAATTTCATCAATTTTCCTTAAACACAAATATAATCTTCGTTTAACTTGATTGTTTAACTATATGTAATCTAATAAACGTTTTTACCACTAAACCACAACACCTTTAATCTATAAAATTTAAATGAAAATTCAATATATTTACAGTTTTTTAAAAGTTTTCCTAAATACGCTGATTGCCTTAAAGGGATTTTATTGTTTTGGTGTAAAGGAAAAAGTTATTGTATTAAATTACTAACTTTTTGGCTTTCGCACCCAGTGTGTAATTTATTTAGTCATTGGGGTATAATTCCACTTGAACCCAAATAATTATCAACTAATTTAGGATTGTACTATTATTATCTTTTTTTCTCTTAACAAACATTTTTGTATAATAAAGAATATATTGTGTTAGTGCAGTAGACATTTTAAATAACGAATACTAAGTAACAATTAACACTTCAATTGAGTTTAAACAAAGAGCTTAATAGTATGAACATTAGTGCATACTTTTAGGAATTCAACGTAAACCAAAAGATGTAATTTAAATTTTGGTATTAGTGTAAATTATGAAAATAAGCATAATTTGTTGTCAAAGAAAAAAACTATATATTAGTACTCAGAGGAAAAGTAACTGGTTATATAAAAGTAACCGAATATACACGGCAACATTTTGTGCTTGAAACCAGCAAGTTTCAATAACTGACGAACCTTTACATACAAGTACATATATAATTTTTTCATGGTTATTTATATTGAGATGTTTGTCAAAAGTCATTAATACTTTTAATAAAATTTTTATTACTTACCCTTAACTATTTAGGATTTATGTTAGTGTATCTGTGAGTTTGTGTATAAAAGTTTTCACACTGTGGTGTATTTGTTAAATATGTACACTAGAAACAAGTTTTTGTTACTTTTGTTATAACATGAGATGTAATTAATGTGTTATATACTTTGTAACATATTACTATGAGTATGTGAAAAACGTATAAATAAAGGTTATTAACTGTGTCAGGCACAGTCATTAAGTTTAACATTCATTCTCCTTTTCAATATTTCATATAACACTACTACTACACGGAACTGGAACTGAACTAAAACTGAACAAGAATTGAACTAGAACTGAACTAGAACTGAACTAGAACTGAACTAGAACTGAACTAGAACTGAACTAGAACTGAACTAGAACTGAACTAGAACTGAACTAGAACTGAACTAGAACTGAACTAGAACTGAACTAGAACTGAACTAGAACTGAACTAGAACTGAACTAGAACTGAACTAGAACTGAACTAGAACTGAACTAGAACTGAACTAGAACTGAACTAGAACTGAACTAGAACTGAACTAGAACTGAACTAGAACTGAACTAGAACTGAACTCGAACTGAACTAGAACTGAACTAGAACTGAACTAGAACTGAACTAGAACTGAACTAGAACTGAACTAGAACTGAACTAGAACTGAACTAGACCTAGAACTGAACTAGAACTGAACTAGAACTGAACTAGAACTGAACTAGAACTGAACTAGAACTGAGCTAGAACTGAACTAGAACTGAACTAGAACTGAACTAGAACTGAACTAGAACTGAACTAGAACTGAACTAGAACTGAACTAGAACTGAACTAGAACTGAACTAGAACTGAACTAGAACTGAACTAGAACTGAACTAGAACTGAACTAGAACTGAACTAGAACTGAACTAGAACTGAACTAGAACTGAACTAGAACTGAACTAGAACTGAACTAGAACTGAACTAGAACTGAACTAGAACTGAACTAGAACTGAAATAGAACTGAACTAGAACTGAACTAGAACTGAACTAGAACTGAACTAGAAAATTTAAATTTTTTTGTAGGTCATTGAAAATTCGTCTAGTTCTATTTCAGAATCCTTATTATTGCTCATTACTCATTTTAATTAATTTTATTTGAAAATACATGTCAATATTATTATTTCTACAGTTTATGATGACAGTTAAGTAGAAAGTTTTTATACTTTTATTATAATTGCCAATAAAAACTGAAATCGATTAATAAATTAATAAATATTTAAGGTTAAAATCAGTGATTAAAATTACTAATATATTAGTAACCAAAATGCATATTTTCTCCTATGCATACGTATGTAATATTAAAATATAAATATATTTTATGAATATAATATATTTAATTGCTCCCATTCGAAATATTTCTAGTATTTTTGCTAAAAATATTTACCAATACAAACTATTGCATATTACAGCTTACAGACAAATATAAAATGTTTTCACATACAATATATTACGCAGCAACTCGCTAACATATTTATAATACCCACATATATTTCATATGGCTTGCCTATAATATTAAAATATTTTCCTACACAAATTATTCGAAGTCAACAATATTGAAGCCATGCAAGCAGTAATATACGAACATGAAATGTACGCAAGCAGAGCATATATGTGCCGACGAAAACACGAAACAAAACGATAGTCGCGACTATCAGGTTACAATATTTTTACTATCAAACTTAAATATTATTTACTATAGGAAATGACTTATGGTCTAAAATTTAACATTTCATGTTGAACTTGAAAAATTATAAAATGTGAAAAATGTATGCAAGATATAACCAAATTTTATTTAGAAAATAATTGAAAACGTTTATATCTATGTATGTTTTATGTATATTATGGGAAAAATGTATGCATAAAATAACCAAATTTTTATTAGAAAATTTTTGAATTGAATTATTGAATGTATGTATTTATTAAATTTATGTTTAATTTTTATGTGGAGTATTAAAATGTATGTATTTGTATTGATTGTAATATAATTAGAAAAAAATTATATAAATACTTAGAGGATCATATGAATGTAAAAATGTATTCAAATATGCAACACCATTTATATCTGGTTTTGTATATACATATGTATGTATGTAAGTATGTGTGAAACAATAACAAAAAACACATTCGTCATAAAAATGACCTGTAACAGCACTTTTCTTTCCTACTTTTCACGCACATTCCATAACGGTGGATTACGATAGGTCATTTTTTCCCTGAATTGGTGGAGGGAAGAAGATATGTACGTAGTAGAAATTCTCTTTCCTACTTTATCATTTTACGCACATTCCTTAACGATGGTTTACGCAAGATCCTTTTTTTTTGCTTTACTTGAATTTGTGGTGGGGAGAAGAGGAAAGAAATATCATTATTATTTAGTCTCTCTCTTGCAAATTCAAAAGGTTGGCAATGGCATATGCAAATTTATTAACACCTACAGTGTCTCACATAAGTATTCGAATTTGGTTGTACTTTGAAAAGAAACATAATTTAATAATATTTTTTGTGTGTGAAATGAATAATTAAATTTGTTATATTGTCTAGAGAGTCCTAAGGTATAATATCACACTCTTTAAAATTTGGAAAAATTACATTTACCTCAATTGATTTAACTTTTTTAAAAAAAGTCCATAAAATTGCCTCACAAAAGTATTCGAATTTTTCCTGTATTTCATATGTGACCATATTATACGAAACACAAAAATTATAATCGAGTGGTTTCTTGCTTAAAATTGTATTAAGGGGTTACTATCAACCGAAATTATATATTTTGGGTCCATTTGTTCCACAATTTTGGAGCATTTGTACCATCTTTTCATGTAATATCATTAAAATGGCGATTTTTAACCATATTTGCAATTTTTTTTTTCTTTTTTTTGCAGAAATAAAACCAAACTTTAATATTGGAATTTAATAGACCCCTTGAGGTATCTAAAAATAATAATTTTTGTTATAAGGATCTGTACTTAAAAGTTCCAAGATGTATTTTTGGTATCGTTCTTCTGTTTCTAATTGAATTGTATGGATCTTAAGTCCCTTTTCGTACCACTAGAGTCGATATTTTCCGACAAAGTTGGCTAGTATACATTCATGTACATATTAGCACTAATATATTTAAAATTTTCAATACATTATATCGGTATACAATTCCAAAACATGCCTTTACAAAACGTCATCCTATACAGTAGATTTCAGTTTTTACTATTCGTAACTTTCACGCTTATGTTGCCCATTACAATAACACTGTAAGTCCAAAATTTTGGGTTTATTTTAATCATAGTAATCAATATTTAAACAGGTATCGATATTTTTGAGTTAGACCATAATTATATAGTGGCATGCAGCCTGGAGGTCATTGGTGCATAAAAATAATGGTACTACCATATTGAATGGTGTTTCTTCGAGGCATGTTTTGGAGTTGTACACTTCCACAATACATTGAAAACTTAAAATATATAAATGCTGATATCTAAAAGAATATATACAAGAAAACTTTCCCGAAAATTTTTGACCCTAGTATTATGAAAATGGACTTAAGTTCCAATATATTGAATTAGCGACAGAATAATGATATCAATAATATATCTTGGATCGTTCAAATACAGATTATTGTAACAAAAAATACTATTTTTAGATACTCCAAGGGTTCTATTAAATCCCAATATCAAATTTTGGTTTTATCTCTGGAAAAAAGAGAAAATACTACAAATATTGCAAAAAAATCGCCATTTTAATGATATTACATAAAAAGAGGATACAAATCCCCAAAAATTTTGGACCAAATGGGCCAAAAATATATCATTTCGGTTGATAGTAACCCTTTAAAACAATTTAAAGCATAAAAACCATTCGATTCTAAAATTTGTGTTTCGTATAATATGATCAAATATGAAATACAGGAAAAATTCGTATACTTTTGTGAGGCAATTTTATGGACTTTTTTAAAAAAAAAGCTAATTTAATTTATGTAAATGTAAATTTTTCAAGTTTTAAAAAGCGTGATATCGAACCTAAGGAATGTCTTGACAATATAACAAATTAATTTATTTTTTTGCACACAAAATATATTATTAAATTTGGTTTCTTTTCGTAGTTCACCTAAATTCGAATACTTATGAGAGACACTGTATATATTTTTTTCTTCGCGCCTGTTCATTCATTATTGTAAGATAATTGAGTGTATGTAATAATAATTTATAGAAATGTGACACATGCATATGAAAAACATACTTGTATATGTATGTAATACACTCATACATTTTTGTTGTTTTAACCTTTCACAATGTAAAATTACAAAAACAACTTTTTATGTCCCCTCTTAATTTTTTGCCATCCTGTTACAAATTTCTAAAATACCTATAATTTCCTTCATTATTGATCATTTCATAGACACTACTAATGCATTACTACCTGTTTACAAACTTATTGTCATCCTGTTACAAACAATATGTTTAAATATAGCCTGTAAAAACAATTTTTTACATATATACATATTTGAATATATTTTTACATTCATATGATCCTCTAAGTATTTATATAATTTTTTTCTAATTATATTACAATCAATACAAATACATACATTTTAATACTCCACATAAAAATTAAACACAAATTTAATAAATACATACATTCAATAATTCAATTCAAAAATTTTCTAATTAAAATTTGGTTATTTCATGCATACATTTTTCCCATAATATACATAAAACATACATAGATATAAACGTTTTCAATTATTTTCTAAATAAAATTTGGTTATATCTTGCATACATTTTTCACATTTTATAATTTTTCAAGTTCAACATGAAATGTTAAATTTTAGACCATAAGTCATTTCCTATAGTAAATAATATTTAAGTTTGATAGTAAAAATATTGTAACCTGATAGTCGCGACTATCGTTTTGTTTCGTGTTTTCGTCGGCACATATATGCTCTGCTTGCGTACATTTCATGTTCGTATATTACTGCTCGCATGGCTTCAATATTGTTGACTGCGAATAATTTGTGTAGGAAAATATTTTAATATTATAGGCAAGCCATATGAAATATATGTGGGTATTATAAATATGTTAGCGAGTTGCTGCGTAATATATTGTAAGTGAAAACATTTTATATTTGTCTGTAAGCTGTAATATGCAATAGTTTGTATGGGTAAATATTTTTAGCAAAAATACTAGAAATATTTTGAACAGAACCATTTTTTAAATATGCATATTTTTAAATATGAGGTAAATGCATATTTATTGCAAAGTCAAAAATAAAAATATAAAAGCATCTACTAATATTTAAACTCTGGTTAAAATAGATAATAAAGTATGTGACAGAGCTTCTTTAATTTAGTTGAAAATTTCCAACAAAAATATCAGTTTAATTCCAGAAAATAGACGTCATATACAATTTATTTTCATATTTAGGTAGTTTTTAGAATTCAAATTACTAGGAAATGATCCTTTAAAAAGGATAAAGGGCAGAAATTAATTTGAATTTTATTTTTTTTTAACTTCCCTGAGAATTATTTAGATGCCTTAGCCAAATGAAAAAAGATTTTCTGTGAATTTTTGTAATTTATTTAATGCTTATTTTGTGATGAATTACATTTATACTATATATAATATTCTGTTCATTCAATTTTGGCTTTATTTATTCATTATTATAGTGCTGAATGCTGCTTAAACATCTGTTATAATCATTTATAATGAGCATTTTATTAAGTTTTTTTTCATACAGATGAGATTATAAAAATATTAGAATTCGAATTAAACAGTTTAATTACAGTGTTGTATTTATTGTTTTCATATTTTTTTTCATTTTATATGTTCGTTTCATGTAATTTCTCAGCAACTATGTAATGCAATAAGTTATGATACAATATGACGTATACTTTATATATAAGTATTCATCATAATTAATTATTACTCATACGTCTAGGTGTACAATGTGTGTTATTTTACATGCATGTAATAATCTACATATGTATATGTATAAATCTCATATAGCAACACATTTATTATAGCCCGAGGTTGTATTAAGTACTTATTTATTTTGTCAGAAAGATACATACATACATACTTAGAGACTTGAGTATAAACCTGGCAGACAGATTAATTGTTACAATTTGATTCTTATTAATTTTTTATTATTTCAAATATGATTTATTGTATGATTTAGTGTTTTTTTTTCTAACGAAAATCATAAACTGATAGACTAGCACAGTACCAACTAGCCTACATGGATACCTTTTAAATCGTTAATTACAAAAGGTATTTGCATCTTCACATACTAAAAACTGCTTATCACTCTTTTAAAATAATGTGTATTTTATTGTAAAATTTAAAACATAAAATTTTGCTTTAAACTTTATTTCGTTTTAACATCATACAACTGAAATAACCTTTAGCTTTTAGACAGCAATGTTTTTAAAATAAATAAAAAGTTATGTTGAATAAAAAAAGACAATAAATAAATAAAACAGCTAATTTAAAAGCAGAAGACGAATTTTATGTTACCTAGAACATTTTTTATAAATATATTATTTTTTATATATGTATGTATTATAAAAAAGTTATTTTTAATAAATAATACAATTCTAAGAAATTTCACTCTCATCTTAACAAACCTCAAAAGCCACCGAACATACTTACAAACCCCCCTACAGCAAAACTCAACGAGAAAACCTTTGTTTTATCTTATGATAAAATATGTCTGTATATTTGTATAATTGCAGCCAAAACTCACAGTCACAACTACATTTATAATTAACAATGTGTTTTATAGGCACAGACATTTTTCTCACAAATGGCTTGAAAGAGCAAAAATGCTAAAAACAAAAACAATTGTATAACTAAATAACATGAAATTGTTAGTGAGTGGGTTTGCATGAAAATGAATGTAACTAAGTGTTGTTGGGTTATTTGAATTGTTGGTTATTTGTTGCTGTTTTTGCAGTAATAAACTTCCTAATGATGCGTAAATATTTATCCAATAAACCTCAACAACAGACGAAAAAGTTACTGTATCTGTGGTGTAGTAGTAAATCAAACCAATCAACGTTAAAAAGACAACAAATAAAATCGTCCCTCACTTGTCTGACAAATTATGTTCGAGTTAATAAAGAGAAATAAATTTGCATTAATTTCTTTGTTCATATACATATTTATTTTTCCTTTAATTTGCCTTGAAACATTTATATCGTCGCCCTATATTCAAAAAGTGCGAACTCAATTGCAAAGCGAGTTTTTGATGCAAAAGCATTCCTCATTGGTTCCAATTTAGAATTTTGATTATAAAAAAGTTTTTAAATGTGCAAATAATGGAGTAGTATTTTTATATTCAAAAATTTTTCATAATTTAAAATATTTGTACTAAGAACAAGGAATAGTAAACGAGCAGATATGTTATGATTTTCCTACTTAAATGGTGTAAATGCATCTTATTGGACTTACTGGTTTGACTTATGTATATCCCTTGAAAAAAAAAAACATTTCATAAAATTATAAAATAAGTTATATTATTACAAGAAATTTTTGTTCTATTCTTTGAACAAAACATGCAACATTTCACGAACTAAAGAGTTTTTTGTGATAGGGCCTTTTGTTTTTTGTCAATAAAATAGATAATTATGGTTGGAGAAGTCAAATTTTGGTGTGGACATTTGTCTTGATGCAATACATTAGAATCAACAATAAAATCGATTTTGAATTTTTGATTAGTTAGGGCCGTTTGCGTTTCAGGTGACGTTATGTATGTATGTATGTATACATGTGTTTATGTGTGTATGTTTGCAAAACTCTTGGCTAAAATAAATATTAACAACTGTAATAATCTTTTAGTTAGGAAGATGTCATTTTGGAGTAAATTATAACAACAGAACTAAATTACAACGAAATTTAAATAGAGCTGGAACAAAACAATAAATGAACAAAAAAAAAAATTAACTAGAACATATCTAAATAAATCTGCAACAAAATAAAAACTATAACAGAACTAGAACAGAACTACAACAGAACTACAACAGAACTAGAGCAGAACTAGAACAGAACTAGAACAGAACTAGAACAGAACTAGAACAGAACTAGAACAGAACTAGAACAGAACTAGAACAGAACAGAACTAGAACAGAACTAGAACAGAACTAGAATAGAACTAGAACTAGAACAGAACTAGAACTAGAACAGAACTAGAACAGAACTAGAACAGTAGAACAGAACTAGAACAGAACTAGAACAGAACTAGAACAGAACTAGAACAGAACTAGAACAGAACTAGAACAGAACTAGAACAGAACTAGAACAGAACTAGAACAGAACTAGAACAGAACTAGAACAGAACTAGAACAGAACTAGAACAGAACTAGAACAGAACTAGAACAGAACTAGAACAGAACTAGAACAGAACTAGAACAGAACTAGAACAGAACTAGAACAGAACTAGAACAGAACTAGAACAGAACTAGAACAGAACTAGAACAGAACTAGAACAGAACTAGAACAGAACTAGAACAGAACTAGAACAGAACTAGAACAGAACTAGAACAGAACTAGAACAGAACTAGAACAGAACTAGAACAGAACTAGAACAGAACTAGAACAGAACTAGAACAGAACTAGAACAGAACTAGAACAGAACTAGAACAGAACTAGAACAGAACTAGAACAGAACTAGAACAGAACTAGAACAGAACTAGAACAGAACTAGAACAGAACTAGAACAGAACTAGATCAGAACTAGAACAGAACTAGAACAGAACTAGAACAGATCTAGAACAGAACTAGAAATCTCAGTTTTTCGATTTTTTTTTAAATTACCCAACAGACAAAATAAATTTACTTTTTATAGACAACAATTTGTCAAAATATATTTCAAATGGTTTTTAGCGACTGGGCTTTTTACAATCTTTAATTTATGAAGTTTTGCTTCAGCGTTCAAATTTTGTAACTTATTTTTTAAAACTTTTTACATAAAATGAAGGAAATTTATGAAATAGTGCGGATAGAAACCATAATTTCTTCAAAATTTTAACTTGCTTTGTAAAAGGTAAATGTATTTACAAAATTTTTTATTTAATTTTAATTTTTATAAATAAAACATTATACAAATTAGTTTTGTAGTATTTTTTACTTGGAACCAAGTAGAAGGGATTGCAAAGGAGTAAAATTAGCAATTATGAGGACTTTTTGTGAACATTAGAATTAGTAATTAAATGGTTCTAAAAGACCCTATTGGGTACAATTGGACTAGTATAAGTCTAAAATTAGTAATTTTTCAAACACACTCAATGTTAATTTGAGCATTAATATGGTATAGAAAAGTTTACAGTTGGGAACTAGTACTGGTGATTTTTGTATTAGTAAAATACTAGTTTGGTACTAGTTCCATTTCCTGCAGGGATATTATTCATCTGAATTTCAGAAAGGGACTTTTGAAATTGTCATAACGTCCATGGACATTATGACTCAATTTGGTGTGTCATAACGTCTATGGACATTATGACACGCCACCCCTTTTGAAGTACGAAAATGTACCAAAAAATCCAAACCAATCAGAGAAAATTAAAAAAGTATATTTTGAAAAACCAAAAAAGTACCAAAACATTCCTTTTTATATTTTATCACTTACTACATGCTTAATTTCATGCTTCTAGCTTCAATATTATAGAAAATTCAAAAGGCACCTTTTAAAGAACGAAAAAACACCAAAAAGTCCCCTTTTATGTATTCTCACTTATACCGGGCCCTACATGCTGAAATTATTTAGTCTATAGGTTCAATATTATAGAAAATTCAAAAAGTTTAAAGCATTTTAAAGCACGAAAAATTACCAAAAAAGTCACATTTGATATGTTCTTACATAGTCCAGGCTCTACATACTTAATTTCATGAATAGTACCTTTTGTACAACGAAAAAGTACCAAAAAGTCCCCCTTTATGTGTTCGCACCTAATCCGGGCTCTACAAACTTAATTTCATGTTTCTATTCAATAACAACACACTGCTTCATTCATAATTGTTGTTCTTTGTTTGCATTGTTTTTATAAACAAGTAGTTCCAATAACAAAATTTACCGTATGATTACGTGTGTTGTTTTGTTTATAATCTCTGCACGAAAATTCTCAATTTTTGATGAAATTTTTAGAGGTTGTCTCGGATTTTTGCTCATATTGCCCTTATTTATGAACCGATTTTGCTAATTTTAAATAGGAAACTTCTCGAAAGCATGTATGACAGATTTGTTGAAGATTTGGATCCCGAAGATATCTGGGGTCATCAGAAAATTGATTGGGGTCTTCAGAAAGACGGACGGACGAAGAGACAGACAGACAAACAGACATTTGTAAACAAACTTAACTAAAAAAGGGGGTTTGCGTAGACGAACGGACGGACATCGCTAAACCGACTTCGATACCTATACGGAGTTACATATTGTATTTGTTCCTTATGAGGTCACAAAATTAATATTTTTAAATTATGAACAGAAAAACAAACTTATATATACCCTTCTCACGAAGGTGAAGGGTATAACTAAAACAGAACTGGATAAACATTTGGATCTTATTAGAAATTTTAAATTTTATCTGATTTAGGCAAAATCTTAATCTGATATCGAAAGTTTTGTTTTCATTTCCTTTAGGTTAGGTTAGGTTAGGTTGATAGGAGGATGTATACTACATCAAATCCGAAGAAATACACCTAGGCCACTATCGGGCCTGTTGTGCGCTCCAATTCAAGAAAGAAAAAAAAAAAAAAAAAAAAAAAAAATTGTTTACTGAATGTTCAGAAACTCAGTTTCCTGGACGTAATTCCTAAGAATCTTCCAATCGGTGTTGGTTAAGAATGTTATTTCCGGAATAACATCACTTCCAAGATACTTGGATCTAACTTCGACGAATGCCTGACAATGGCAAAGAAAGTGCTCCAGAGTTTCACTGTCCTCTCCACATGCTCTACATTCGTCTGAATTCGCATGTCCAATTTTGTATAGATGTGCTCGTAATCCTGTGTGTCCACTGAGAATACGTACCATCATACTAACCTCAGACTTGCTCATTTTGAGAAGATTTCTCGTCTTGCTCTCATCAGGGTCACCCCATAGAATCTTTGTGGTTCTACCCACCGTTTCATTATTCCAAGAGGCCTTATGGGATTCTCTCATCCATATTTTTAATTCAGCTTTTGTTGCGTCGAATGGTTTTGCGTTTGTCAGGTTAACTACATCGAGCTCCCTTCCCTTTAAAGCTATTACATTCGCCCTTTCGTTGCCGATTACTCCCGAGTGGCCTGGTACCCATATGATGTGAACCTTACCTCTGGGAGAGTATTCAGTTAAAGCTTTCTTACAATCCAATACGGTCTTAGATTTAATTCTATCACCTGATATCGCACAAATTGCCTTCTGGCTGTCGGTAAATATATTAAGCCCTGTGGGCGCCATATTTATTCTAATCCAATTTACACATTCCGTTATTGCTCGTACTTCTGCCTGGAAGCTTGTGTTATGATTAGGTAAACGGTGGTATATTTCTGTTTCTGGGTCTTCAATATAGAACCCCAGACCCACTTTGTCCCCTAATTTAGAGCCATCCGTGTAGCAACGGATTCCTACTGGTATTTGCTCTAATGTTCCGCTTGACCAAGACATTCTATCTGGGATTAGCGTTTCAAAGTTTCCGACATATTCAGTGTCTGGTATGCGATCAGGCACGTCCGATGAATGTGTATAACCTTCCAATGTGTCCAGTATACATTGATGACGTGTCCTATAACCGTTTTTGGCCAGTTCGCCTAAAGTAAAGAGCCGTTCGGCTCATATCTTATATATGTTTCAATGGGTGGAATATCTAGCAACGTTTCCAGAGCCTTGGTTGAAGTAGTACACATGGCACCACTTATACCCAAGCAGCATGTACGCTGAACTCCCTGTAGTAGTTTGATATTACACTTTTTGTCCAAAGCAGTCTACCAGATTATTGAAGCATAAGCTATAATTGGTCTAATTACACTTTTATAAAGCCAATTTGTCATAGTAGGACTAAGACCCCATTTCATGCCTATGGTTCTCCTACATATCGCCCAGCACCGATGTGCCTTGTTGATCCTATCCTCTATGTGGTGTCTCCATTTTAATTTCCGGTCAAGTATTACACCTAAGTACTTAACTTTGTCTGTCACCGGTATCTTCTTGCCCAAGAAGCAAGGTTCAGTATATGTAGAAATTTTTGTCTTTCTTGTGAAAAGACAGATTTCCGTCTTCGCCGGGTTAACATTGAGGCCTCTCGGTTGAGCCCAGCTCAAGGCCGTATTCAGAGCCTCCTCAGCTCTTCTACACAAGTAATTTGGATCCTTTCCCTTTAAAAGTATTATGACATCGTCTGCATAGCAGACAGGTCTAAGTCCTTTCTCGGTTAGGGTCCTTAGGAGGCTATTAATCGTGGTGACCCAGAGTAAAGGTGACAAAATGCCACCCTGTGGTATACCGCGAAATACCTTTTTCCTGATACTTATATCGTACATCTCGCAGCTTATCCATCTGTTCCTTAGCATGTAGTTGATCCAGTTACGGAGCACCCGGTCAACATAAAACTGGTCTAGGGATTGGATAAGGGTATCAGTGTGCACGTTATTGAAAGCGCCTTCGATGTCAATGCATACCGCCAGTGTATACAGTTTGCTATCGAAAGATTCACCTATGTAGTGGGCAACTTCATTTAAAGCGGTTTCCACCGATCGTCCCTTTACATAAGCATGCTGCTTATATTTAAGGTCATTGTATGGTATGCTGCTTTTAACCATGCTATCGACTATCCGTTCCAAGGTTTTAAGTAGGAAGGACGTAAGACTTATCGGTCGATAGGACTTAGGTGTCGCATAGCTAGGTTTCCCTGGTTTGGGTATAAATATTACCCTTGCATCCTGCCATTTAACTGGGGTATATGCCAATTTTAAGCATGCAGTGAATATCTGTGACAGATGTACGGAAACCAGTCCCGCCTCCATCTGCAAAAGTGCCGGGAAAATTCCATCCGGCCCTGCAGCTTTATAGGGAGCAAAGCTCTTGATTGCCCCTTTCACCATGTCAGTTGTAATAAATATTTCCGTGTTACCCTCCCCTTCCTCCAATATCGGTTCATCTATGTTATTCGATATACCGGGTGGGAAATGAGAATCCATTAGGAGTTTCATTGTCTCCTCCATATCCTCAAGCCTCCTGCCCGTGTCATCGATCATAGATTCCGGTTGGACATGAGTTTTGGATAGGAATTTTTTTTATCTTCGATACGTCATTTACGCTATCTACCTGTTCACAGAAAAGTTTCCAGGAGTCTCGTTTGGCTTTTCGAACGATTTTCTTATATTCACCAAGTTTATTACGATACTCATCCCAGTATACTGCGGTCTTTTTACGCCGTGCCCGGTTAAATAGTTTGCGAAGAGTCTTCCCAAGGTTCCGGATCTCCCCAGTTACCCAGGGTTTTTCCTGGGCAGATCTCCGCTCTCGCAGAGGGCAGCTGTCCTCGAACGATTCAACCAGGGCACTTGTGAACGTTTCCACTTTGGCATCTATATCCTCTTTATTTCGACATTGAAAAGTGTCCTGACCTAAACGGTTCTTTAGTAAGGTCCCGTACATTGTCCAATTAGTTTTAGACTTATTCCGAAACTTTATCGGCTTTGGTGGTGGCCTTAGTATTTTGAATCTTATGTACCGATGATCAGAAAAGGAGTGCTCGTCCGAAACTCTCCAGTCCTGAATTTCGTTTATAAGCTCTTCTGAACATATAGTTATATCTAATACTTCTTCTCTGATTCTATTGACGAAGGTAGCTTTATTACCTAAGTTCAATGTTATCAAGTCTTTAGTATTAAAGAAATCCATGAGGGCTTGTCCCCTGCGATTGGTGTTTGTACTACCCCAAGCTACATGATGCGAGTTGGCATCACAACCTATTACAATTTTCTTATTTTTCCTTTGTGCCTCTTCAACCAGTTTCATCAGATCCGACGTTGGTGGTAGTGTCGGAGAATCGAAAGGCAGGTAAATAGATGCAAGGAATATGTTGTCACGACCTTGCTTCAGCACCGTTGCATCCGATGTTGATAATCCTGTTGAGAGGAGAAAACATAAGTTCTTGTGACATAAGATACATGTTCTCGGGCGAGATCCTGTATCAGCGTAGAAAAGTTGGAAATTTACGTGATTTAATCCAGAAACCTTGTTGCGAATCGTCCAAGGTTCCTGGATTAAAGCTATATGTATTTTACCTGTGTTGATTTTAGCCATCAGAGCGTTGGTAGCTGTCTCGCTCCGATGGAGGTTTATTTGGATAACCTCAATCATGGTCATCCATTAAACTGTCTTCCAGCGAGTTGGTGGTCACCTCCTCGCTCTTTGGATTTGACTCCTCCGGATAGCCTGAAGTGGCTATTAATGCAGTGAGTACTGTTGATGGCACTGCGGTGTCCTTATCAGGCATAGGAATAGCAATATTTTTAATAGACACATTCCCAATTCTGGAGAGCATTGCTGTTCTGTCTTCTGGCGGGTGAGTGATTTCCTCCTCGCTTTTAGGATTTGACTCCTCAACATTGCTAGTACTTGCTAATGATGCTTTGGGTACTGTCTTAGGTGTTTTAGTGTCCTTGTCGGGGCCGGTTTTGACAGCCCTTTCAATCGGCGCCTTCCCAATTTTGGAAAGGGCAACTACACTTTCTTCTGGCGAGTTAATGGTAAATTCCTCGATTTTAGGATTTGACTCCTCAACGTTATCAGTAGTGGATACTGATGCTGTGGTTTTAGGTTTTTTAGTGTCCTTTACGAGGCTTGTTGTAACAGCCCTTCCAATCGGCACCTTCCCAATTTTGAATATGACAGATTTAGAGGCGAAGTAAGCCCTACCTTTATTCTTGGCAAGACTAGCCATGGATTTCTGGTCGATACCTATTACAAATAAAGTTCCCTCAGGTTCTTCTTTCCTGTAAAAGACATCCCATTTTTCCACGGCCAGCTCAGCATTTTGACCTCCAAGAATTTCCAGTATACGTTCATTAGCCAGTTTACTGCCCCATCCTTTTATGTAGACAGTGGACTTTAGGAGCACCGGAAGCTCGCTCTTCTTTGCCAGTCCCAGCCTAGCGCCGTCCCAGGGAGGAGGGATACTTTCCACCAAGTTCTTTAGGGTGCTAACACATTGGTGAGATGCCAACCTCATCTACATCACGCCCATGCTGAACTCGCAGCTCTCGCTCTCTATTGGTTGTTTGCCCTTTGAAGCGATTGCATGGTCCACTATCTTATTGTTGACCAGGTCTTCTATTTTACTCTGTTGGTCTATTGGAATTTTGCCTGTCGGATTACCGGCATCGTAAACTGCATAGCAGAGATCGTCCCGGTGCCTACTTCTGGCAACTTTGGCGTAAGATGGCGGCTCTTTTCCTTTTCCTCCGTCTAGCTTCTCCTTCCTCGTTTTTCGGGCTTCTTTTGAGATTCCCTTACCTTCGAGGTTGATTTCGCCGACGTGTTCGTCTTCGGAATATCTGGCTTGGCGTTGTCACCCTTACTCGCAGGATTCTCACTTGAGATTCCTTTGAGTGAAGTATGGCTTGGCTTCGACTGTGTATTAGAAGACGGGGAGCTCTTTTTCTTCTTAGGTTTATTCTCAGTTGTCAACTCCTCGGGAGACCTGATCCTTTTTGCCTCAGATCTTGTGAGAGTGTCCGATTTTTCCTTTGGAGTGTCGTGGGATTGACTAACTATGATTTCCTGAAGCATCTTTTTCAACTTCCTCCTCTGTGCTCCAGAAAGTCTTTTCTTAGTAATAGGTAGTTTAGCTATGCTATCACTCACCTCTTTCACCATTTGCTCTACTTCATCCTTTTTGGGATTTGCTATAATGGTATTATTTTTATTATCATCTGAGGATTCAGAGTCGGAACCCTCACCTATATTTAAAGGCTGAGGTAGCTTAGAGCTCTCTCCGAGTACATCCTTCTCTTTCACCCTTATATTTTTGCCAGCGGCATGCTGTACACTTGACGCATTGTCCGCCACGGAGGCCAAGGTACCCACCTCCGTAGTAGTATTCTGCTCACGATTGCAGGATGACGACGACACGTGACTCGCGAGTAGATCAACACTTGCCGCCGGTACTGGGTTATTTAGGCCCTGCACCGTAACTTTTATCTTTTTATTTTTATTTTCCATATTTGTTTTTTTTTTTTTTCCCAGTTTTTTGGTCCGCGGGGAATATAATATTCCCAGGTGGTGGACAATCTGCCCTCCCTCAGCTTAAGTGAAATTAAAGCTGGGAGAGGACAGATGGTCCATCACCACCCCCTATCCGCCACCCGGGGACGCGCTCGGTAGGAAAAATCTGGAAAACTCCCCCGAGTTCATTTCCTTTACTTCACATTAATTTCCGGTATAATATGTTCTTTCTTGAAAATTTGATTATGAAGTCAGTACTTTGAACAGTCTTATAATAGTTTGTTTGCCTTTTAAATATTGCAATTTTTTACACAGAGTCTTTGTAGATAAAAATCCCAACAAACAAATTTATAAGTAAGGGGTTGAAATACTAAAATTTACTTACACAATAGTATTTGAGGCAATTTCTTTAACCCATTGGAGGCAAGTACTTACCACAATCGCTTACAAGTAATAAGAGTAATTAGTCTATATAAAATATATCGTTCATTTACTACAAGTCTGCTTTGTGCCGTCTTTTTTGCTGAGATACTTTAAATTATAAAACTTGAGAGACTTTAAATTATAAAACTTGTTTTGTTGTGAAATTTAAAAGGATTTTTTGTTTAAAAGTGAATGAACAAGGGATAACTAAAAAATAACCAGATATAAATTTCTTCACAATTACAGCTTAAAGTATGAAAAAAACGGGAAAAAGTGAAAACAAATGAAAAGATTTTGCAGATATGAATTCATGAATATTTTCTTTATCACTTGAAACAACGATGAAAAAAAAAAAAAAAAATAAAAAAATTCACATACAAAAAAGTACTTAAGGGACCATTGTGTTAGGAAAATATAAAGAAATGTGGAAACAAACAAATCATGAAACAAGTGTGGATGAGGCAAAGTATGAAGATGTTTTTTACAAGAGTGAAAATAGGGAAGAATTTCTTTTTATATAAATTAAATGTTAAAGTGTCTGTTGATGTTACAACTTTTTCATATTATTTAGCAGAAAAAATAAATAAAAAACCTTCACAACAATTTAAGTTTTATATTTTAAATTATTTTTTGTATTTTCTTTTTAAATTAAATAAAATATTAAACCCGAGAGAGTAAAAATATGGACAACTAAGCAAAACTATAAAATGAAAAAGTTTATTTATTAAACATTAGAAAATAAACTACAGAAGCCAGCATATTGTACAGTGTATAAGTTTTCCTGTTGACTGAGTGGTCAATACATTAGACTGCAGTAGATTTTCATGGAATAACGTAGGATATGGGCGAAAGGTCTAATTAAATTCGGACAGAATTAGTATCGTACTAGAACTGAACTAGAACTGAACTAGAACTGAACTAGAACTGAACCTAGAACTGAACTAGAACTGAACTAGAACTGAACTAGAACTGAACTAGACTGAACTAGAACTGAACTAGAACTGAACTAGAACTGAACTAAGAACTGACTGAACTAGAACTGAACTAGAACTGAACTAGAACTGAACTAGAACTGAACTAGAACTGAACTAGAACTGAACTAGAACTGAAACTAGAAACTGAACTAGAACTGAACTAGAACTGAACTGAACTGAACTAGAACTGAACTAGAGCGGACCTCGAACTGAACTAGAACTGAACTAGAACTGAACTAGAACGCTAGAACTGAACTAGAACTGAACTAGAACTGAACATGAACTGAACTAGAACGAACGAGAACTGAACTATGAACTGACTAGAACTGAACTCGAACTGAACTAGAACTGACAGAACTGAACTAGACTGAACTAGAACTGAACTCGACGAACTAGAACTGACTAAACTGAACTAAAAGAACTGAGTAGAAACTGAACTAGAAACTGAAACTACAACTGAAACTAGAACTGAACTAAACTGACTATAACTGAACGAGAAACTGATCTAGAACTGAACTAGAACTGAACAAGAACTGAACAGAACTGAAGCTAAACTGAACTAAAACTGAACTAGAACTGAACTAGAACTGAACTAGAACTGAACTAGAACTGAACTAGAACTGAACTAGAACTGAACTAGAACTGAACTAGAACTGAACTAGAACTGAACTAGAACTGAACTAGAACTGAACTAGAACTGAACTAGAACTGAACTAGAACTGAACTAGTACTGAACTAGAACTGAACTAGAACTGAACTAGAACTGAACTAGAACTGAACTAGAACTGAACTAGAACTGAACTAGAACTGAACTACTGAACTAGAACTGAACTAGAACTGAACTAGAACTGAACTAGAACTGAACTAGAACTGAACTAGAACTGAACTAGAACTGAACTAGAACTGAACTAGAACTGAACTAGAACTGAACTAGAACTGAACTAGAACTGAACTGAACTGAACTAGAACTGAACTAGAACTGAACTAGAACTGAACTAGAACTGAACTAGAACTGAACTAGAACTGAACTAGAACTGAACTAGAACTGAACTAGAACTGACTAGAACTGAACTAGAACTGAACTAGAACTGAACTAGAACTGAACTAGAACTGAACTAGAACTGAACTAGAACTGAACTAGAACTGAACTAGAACTGAACTAGAACTGAACTAGAACTGAACTAGAACTAAATAAATGGGATGAGGGGTAAATAGATCTAAAACAGAATGTGAACAGAATTTCTTTGAATTTTGTTTTCTAAAGCCTTTGTTTCCGCACATTTCCAAAATATTTATGCATAAAAATCTCCACATTTGTTTACTATATCTTAATTAATGTAATATAAGAAATAGCAATGTAAAAGAAGACAAAACAAACAATTTTGACAGCAAGAAAACTATCTTTATATTGTTGCATCTCTAGTTAGCACTTAATAAAGTTCATAAATGAAATCTTTTGACATGAAATGGTTTGTTGTAACAAACATTAAATGGAGAATGAATGATGCTGGTCATGATGTTGTTAAGGAAGCTGACAATGAGGACATAAAAAACTAAAGAATTATGATAATGGCAGTGTTGCTATGGTTTGTAGAACAACAAAAACGATATTTTAAGAATGCAACGAAAATGTACTAAAAGAATATAAAAGAAATACTTTTTCGTTTTAAAGCAAAAACTAAATTTATAAAAAATATGGTAAAAATTTGTGCAAATAAAAAAACTTTCACAAACTTTCCAATATATTTTATACATTTTAAGCATTCCCTGATGGGGGCGTCAGAAATATCTGTTAATTTATTGATGTGTATGATTTTCGTTAAAAAAAATTATACAATATTTTCTAACTTTAAAAGTGTTTTAAGCAAAAACTAATGATTTTTTATTGCATTCCATTTTTACAACTACAATTTGTTTGTACATATGTACATATGTATGTATGTATTTCAGTTTAAATGATGTTTTATATTTGGTATTTTGCTTAGAAATCTGTTTGAATATTCCATACATTCTATTTGTTTATTATCTGGAAAATATTTGTAAATTTATGTTGGTAATTTTATCATTATTGTACACAACTTTAGTTCCTAAAAAATCTGTTAATTTTTGGATAGTGAGATAAATTTTGCAATTTATAAAAATGACTGCCTAGAATATATAAAATATTTTTTGTGTATCTATCTTCTAACATGGACTGAAACATCCCTGAACTTATGCACAGAGAGTGTGAAATGCAAATGTTTTTTTGTTGTTTTTTTTTTCAGTAAAGTTGAAATATTCTATTGCATAGAAATCGTTAGTAAAAATTCTTTAACTGAATATGAAAATCTATTTTTAAGCGGATTGTACTTGAAACTTTTTTTAATGTCATTACCTAATTCATCTATATCTTATTTTTAAATTTCATTTCTTACTTAATTCAAATATGTATTCATTAGCATCCTAACATATAATTTTCATTTAGTTAAGAATATTTTTGGAACAAACCTATTAAATATGAATGTTTAAACTATCTATTTTTTATACCACCACCACCATTTGTCGTTCCGTGAGTAACACCAAGAAATATTCATCTAAGACCCAACAATATATATATATATATATATATATATATATATATATATATATATATATATATATATATATATATATATATATATATATATATATATATATTCTGAGTCCTTATGAAATTCTGAGTCGATTTAGCTATGCCCGTCTGTCTGTCTGTCTGTCTGTCCGTCTGTCTGTGTAAAACACGCTCACGTTAAAACTAAGCAAAGGAAATCAACCAAATTCATCCAAAATATTTATTATTGTCCTAAGCAGTTTGGTATTGAAAATCAGCAAAATCGGTTCACAACGTAAAAAGTTATGAGTAAAAATTTCAGACTACCTCGAAAAAAATTACGTTTTTTCCTAATTCTTTTGAAGTTTTCTCAGAAACTACCAAAGATATTGCGATGAATTTTGTCACACGTTATTTCTTCAGGGCAATGATCAATTATGTTCAAAATCTTTACAATCGATCCAATATTTCCCACAGCCCCATACAAAGGTATATATTCCCGGAAATTAGTTTATCGTTAATAACTCCCTCAAATACATCGGTATCAACACCAAATTTTGTACATACAAATATAATATGAACAGAAATCATACTGTCAACGTAGATCTCAGTCGGTCCGCAATTGGTCATAGCTCCCATATAAGGTCCACTTCCGAAAATCACCTAAACGCACATATTTCATTGATGAATAAAGCTATTGTGATAAAATTCGAGCTGGATATGTTTTGTGTATATATAAATCATTCTACCAAATTTTTTACGGATCGGTCCATTATTGGCCATAATTCTCATATAAGACCCACTTCCGAAAATCATTTAAAAGCTCATATTTCATTGTCAAATAAAGCTATTTTGATAAAATTCGACACAAATATGTTTAGTCTAAATATAAATCACTCCATGAAATTTTTTCCGGATAGGCCCATAATTGGTCATAGCTCCCATATAAGGTCGACTTCCGAAAATCACTTAAACGCATATATTTCATTGAATTATAAAGCTATGGGGATAAAATTCGACACAAATCTGTTTTGTATACATACAAATCTTTCTACAAAATTTTTTACGGATCGGTCCATTATTGGTCATATAAGGCCTATTTCCGATAATCACTTAAAAGCAAGTAAAGCTATCTTGATAAAATTCGACACAAATATGTTTTGTCTAAACATGAATCACTCTACGAAATTTTTTCTGGATATGCCAATAATTGGTCATAGCTCCCATATAAGGTCCACTTCCGAAAATCACATACACGCATATATCTCATTGAATTCTAAAGCTATAGGGATAAAATTCGACTTCAATAAATTTTGTGTATATACAAATCATGTTACCACTTTTTTCTCGGATCGGTCCATTATTGGTCATAGCTCCCATATAAGGTCCACTTCTGAGAATCACTTAAACGCACATATTTCATTGTCAAATAATGTTATCGTGAAAAAATTTGACACTAATATGTTTTGTCTTACATAAATTGCCCTACGAAATTTTTCCCTTAAACGCACATATTTCATTATCAAATAAGATATCTTGATAAAATATGATTTTATATAGCTCCTATATAAGGTCCACTTCAAAAAATCCCTTAAACGCACATATTTCATTATCCGTGTATTTGAGATCATATAACAGTTAGAGTCCTCAAATTTTGTCGTAGCAACTTTAGTGTCAATATGATTTTTTAGGATTTTTGCACGAATAACTTTAACATATTTTTGATTCTTAAAATTTTGCACAAATTAGTTTAATATTCATCTGAACATTTTGGAGCAAAAAGTGCGGACTTTCATCTGGGGAGCTTGAAGCCCCCACATGAATCAAATAGAAAATTCTTATATCGTATGTCTTCAAATTTTACATGAAGAACTTTGACATTCATGTAAACATTTAGAGCATAACAGGCGGACTTTCAATGGGTGGCTTGGCACAACATATATGAATTAAATACAAAATTTCGTGTACTTGGAAACGTTATATCATTCAAATTTTTCATAGATAGATAGAAATTGGTGATAGATAGAAACTGGCGAACTTGCAATAATTTGCTTGACATCTCTCATATGTAACACATTATAATTCCGGGAAACTATTGTAGTTAGAATCTTCAAAATCGTTAAGTGGGTTTTTTATTTATATTGCTTTTAGGGTAGCAAAGCACACTGGGTATAGCTAGTGTAGGTATAAAATTTGACATAAATGTGTATTTTGTATATATGTATATAATCATTATACGGAATTTTTCCGGATCGTTCCATAAGTTGTCATAGCTCCCATATAAGGTTAACTTTTGAAAATCACTTAATACCACTTGATTCGTTATTAAATTATTATATCCAGATAAAATTCGACATAAGTATGTTCTGTGTATAGATAAATCATTCTAAATTTTTCTGGACCTAATCAAAATTAGTTCGACAAAAATTTTGGCAAGTTATCTAAAAATTAGATAGTTAGAAAGTAGCTTGCTGGTGGAGGGTATTTAAGATTCGACATAGCCGAATATAGCACTCTAACTTGTTGTAATTAACTTTTTTTGCAAAAATTATATGAGTTCTGAAGTCAAGTACAAATCGAGCAATAATTCAGAACATTTTGAGATTTGAACATTTTGATTTGAACATTTTGATTTGATATAGACTAGACTATAGACTAGACTATAGACTAGACTATAGACTAGACTATAGACTAGACTATAGACTAACTATAACTAGACTAGAGACTAGACTATAGACTAGACATAGACTAGACTATAGACTAGACTATAGAAGACTAGACTAGACTATAGACTAGACTATAGACTAGACTATAGACTAGACTATAGCTAGACTATAGACTAGACTATAGACTAGACTATAGACTAGACTATAGACTAGACTATAGACTAGACTATAGACTAGACTATAGACTAGACTATAGACTAGACTATAGACTAGACTTATAGACTAGACTATAGACTAGACTATAGACTAGACTATAGGACTAGCTATATACCTAGAATATAGAAGACTATAGGACTAGACTATAGACTAGACTATAGACTAGACTATAGACCTAGACCTATAGACTCAGACTATAGACTAGACCTACTAGAGACTAGGCCTATAGACTAGACTATAGACTAGACTATAGACTAGACATAACTAGACTATAGACTAGACTAGACTAGACTATAGACTAGACTATAGACTAGACTATAGACTAGACTATAGACTAGACTATAGACTAGACTATAGACTAGACTATAGACTAGACTATAGACTAGACTATAGACTAGACTATAGACTAGACTATAGACTAGACTATAGACTAGACTATAGACTAGACTATAGACTAGACTATAGACTAGACTATAGACTAGACTATAGACTAGACTATAGACTAGACTATAGACTAGACTATAGACTAGACTATAGACTAGACTATAGACTAGACTATAGACTAGACTATAGACTAGACTATAGACTAGACTATAGACTAGACTATAGACTAGACTATAGACTAGACTATAGACTAGACTATAGACTAGACTATAGACTAGACTATAGACTAGACTATAGACTAGACTATAGACTAGACTATAGACTAGACTATAGACTAGACTATAGACTAGACTATAGACTAGACTATAGACTAGACTATAGAGTAGACTATAGACTAGACTATAGACTAGACTATAGAGTAGACTATAGACTAGACTATAGACTAGACTATAGACTAGACTATAGACTAGACTATAGACTAGACTATAGACTAGACTGTAGACTAGACTATAGACTAGACTATAGACTAGACTATAGACTAGACTATAGACTAGACTATAGACTAGACTATAGACTAGACTATAGACTAGACTATAGACTAGACTATAGACTAGACTATAGACTAGACTATAGACTAGACTATAGACTAGACTATAGACTAGACTATAGACTAGACTATAGACTAGACTATAGACTAGACTATAGACTAGACTATAGACTAGACTATACTAGACTATAGACTAGACTATAGACTAGACTATAGACTAGACTATAGACTAGACTATAGACTAGACTATAGACTAGACTAGACTATAGACTAGACTATAGACTAGACTAGACTATAGACTAGACTATAGACTAGACTATATACTAGACTATAGACTAGACTGTAGACTAGACTATAGACTAGACTATAGACTAGACTATAGACTAGACTGTAGACTAGACTATAGACTAGACTATAGACTAGACTATAGACTAGACTATAGACTAGACTATAGACTAGACTATAGACTAGACTATAGACTAGACTATAGACTAGACTATAGACTAGACTATAGACTAGACTATAGACTAGACTATAGACTAGACTATAGACTAGACTATAGACTAGACTATAGACTAGACTATAGACTAGACTATAGACTAGACTATAGACTAGACTATAGACTAGACTATAGACTAGACTATAGACTAGACTATAGACTAGACTATAGACTAGACTATAGACTAGACTATAGACTAGACTATAGACTAGACTATAGACTAGACTATAGACTAGACTATAGAATAGACTATAGACTAGCCTATAGACTAGACTATAGACTAGCCTTTAGACTAGCCTATAGACTAGCCTATAGACTAAACTATAGACTAGTCTATAGACTAGACTATAGACTAGACTATAGACTAGACTATAGACTAGACTATAGACTAGACTATAGACTAGACTATAGACTAGACTATAGACTAGACTATAGACTAGACTATAGACTAGACTATAGACTAGACTATAGACTAGACTATAGACTAGACTATAGACTAGACTATAGACTAGACTATAGACTAGACTATAGACTAGACTATAGACTAGACTATAGACTAGACTATAGACTAGACTATAGACTAGACTATAGACTAGACTATAGACTAGACTATAGACTAGACTATAGACTAGACTATAGACTAGACTAGACTATAGACTAGACTATAGACTAGACTATAGACTAGACTATAGACTAGACTGTAGACTAGACTATAGACTAGACTATAGACTAGACTATAGACTAGACTGTAGACTAGACTATAGACTAGACTATAGACTAGAATAGACTAGACTAGACTATAGACTAGACTATAGACTAGACTATAGACTAGACTATAGACTAGACTATAGACTAGACTATAGACTAGACTATAGACTAGACTATAGACTAGACTATAGACTAGACTATAGACTAGACTATAGACTAGACTATAGACTAGACTATAGACTAGACTATAGACTAGACTATAGACTAGACTATAGACTAGACTATAGACTAGACTATAGACTAGACTATAGACTAGACTATAGACTAGACTATAGACTAGACTATAGACTAGACTATAGACTAGACTATAGACTAGACTATAGACTAGACTATAGACTAGACTATAGACTAGACTATAGACTAGACTATAGGCTAGACTATAGACTAGACTATAGACTAGACTATAGACTAGACTATAGACTAGACTATAGACTATACTATAGACTAGACTATAGACTATACTATAGACTAGACTATAGACTAGACTATAGGCTAGACTATAGACTAGACTATAGACTAGACTATAGACTAGACTATAGACTAGACTATAGACTAGACTATAGACTAGACTATAGACTAGACTATAGACTAGACTATAGACTAGACTATAGACTAGACTATAGACTAGACTATAGACTAGCCTATAGACTAGACTATAGACTAGCCTTTAGACTAGCCTTTAGACTAGCCTATAGACTAGCCTATAGACTAAACTATAGACTAGTCTATAGACTAGACTATAGACTAGACTATAGACTAGACTATAGACTAGACTATAGACTAGACTATAGACTAGACTATAGACTAGACTATAGACTAGACTATAGACTAGACTATAGACTAGACTATAGACTAGACTATAGACTAGACTATAGACTAGACTATAGACTAGACTATAGACTAGACTATAGACTAGACTATAGACTAGACTATAGACTAGACTATAGACTAGACTATAGACTAGACTATAGACTAGACTATAGACTAGACTATAGACTAGACTATAGACTAGACTATAGACTAGACTATAGACTAGACTATAGACTAGACTATAGACTAGACTATAGACTAGACTATAGACTAGACTATAGACTACTATAGACTAGACTATAGACTAGACTATAGACTAGACTATAGACTAGACTATAGACTAGACTATAGACTAGACATAGACTAGACTATAGACTAGACTATAGACTAGACTATAGACTAGACTATAGACTAGACTATAGACTAGACTATAGACTAGACTATAGACTAGACTATAGACTAGACTATAGACTAGACTATGCCGTTTTGACCGAAGTTCACTCTATGGTCAATATTATATTTTACATTGAACCTGAAAATCGCATTATCCCCTACATGAAGTTTAATTATTGAATTAATTAACAACATGCGAGAATAGTGAAAAGCGTGTTTTCTTAATTGTCACATTTTAATCTCAATTATAGACTAGACTATAGACTAGACTATAGACTAGACTATAGACTAGACTATAGACTAGACTATAGACTAGACTATAGACTAGACTATAGACTAGACTATAGACTAGACTATAGACTAGACTATAGACTAGACTATAGACTAGACTATAGACTAGACTATAGACTAGACTAATAGACTAGACTATAGACTAGACTATAGACTAGACTATAGACCTAGACTATAGACTAGACTATAGACTAGACTATAGACTAGACTATAGACTAGACTATAGACTAGACCTATAGACTAGACTATAGACTAGACTATAGACTAGACTATAGAACTAGACATAGACTAGACTATAGACTACTATAGACTAGACTATAGACTAGACTATAGACTAGACCTATAGACTAGAGACTATAGACTAGACTATAGACTAGACTATAGACTAGACTATAGACTAGACTATAGACTAGACTATAGACTAGACTATAGACTAGACCTATAGACTAGACTATAGACTAGACTATAGAACTACTAGACTAGACTATAGACTAGACTATAGACTAGACTATAGACTAGACTATAGACTAGACTATAGACTAGACTATAGACTAGACTATAGACTAGACTTAGACTAGACTATAGACTAGACTATAGACTAGACTATAGCTAGACTAGACTAGACTATAGACTAGACTATAGACTAGACTATAGACACTAGACTATAGCTAGACTATAGACTAGACTATAGACTAGACTATAGACTAGACTATAGACTAGACTATAGACTAGACTAGACTACTATAGACTAGACTATAGACTAGACTATAGACTAGACTATAGACTAGACTATAGACTAGCTAGACTATAGACTAGCAACTATAGACTAGACTATAGACTAGACTATAGACTAGACTATAGACTAGACTATAGACTAGACTATAGACTAGACTATAGACTAGACTGTAAGCACTAGACTAAGACTAGACTATAGACTAGGACTATAGACTAGACTAAGACTACTTAGACTAGACTATAGACTAGACTCTAGACTAGACTATAGACTAGACTATAGACTAGACTATAGACTAGACTATAGACTAGACGATAGACTAGACTATAGACTAGACTATAGACTAGACTATAGACTAGACTATAGACTAGACTATAGACTAGACTATACAGACTAGACTAGACTATAGACTAGACTAGGACTATAGACTAGACTATAGACTAGACTATAGACTAGACTATAGACTAGACTAGACTAGACTATAGACTAGACTATAGCTAGACTATAGACTAGACTATAGACCTAGACTATAGACTAAGACTATAGACTAGACTATAGACGAGACTATAGACTAGACTATAACTAACTATAGACTAGACTATAGACTAGACTATAGACTAGACTATAGACTAGACTATATGACTAGACTAATAGGACTAGACTATAGACTAGACTATAGACTAGACTATAGACTAGACTATAGACTAGACTATAGACTAGACTATAGACTAGACTATAGACTAGACTATAGACTAGACTATAGACTAGACTATAGACTAGACTATAGACTAGACTATAGACTAGACTATAGACTAGACTATAAGACCTATGACTAGATAGACTAGCCTATAGACTAGACTATAGACTAGACTCTAGACTAGCCTTATAGACAGCCTTTAGACTAGCCTATTAGACTAGCCTATAGACTAAACTATAGACTAGTCTATTAGACTAGTACTATAGACTAGACTATAGGACTAGACTATAGACTAGACTATAGACTAGACTATCGACTAGACTATAGCTAGACTATAGGACTAGATATAGGACTAGGACTATAGACTAGACTATAGACTAGACTATAGACTAGACTATAGACTAGACTATAGACTAGACTATAGACTAGACTATAGACTAGCTATTAGACTAGACTAGACAGACTATAGACTAGACTTATAGACTAGGACTATAGACTCGGACTATCGACTAGACTAATAGACTTAGACCTTAGACTAGGACTATAGACTAGGACTATTAGACCTAGACTATAGGACTTAGGACTATAGGACTAGACTATAGACTAGACTATAGATAGACTATAGCCTAAGACTATAGACTAGACTATAGACTAGACTATAGACTAGACTACTAGACTAGACTATAGGACTTAGACTATAGACTAGACTCTAGACTAGACTATAGACTAGACTATAGGACTAGACTATAGACTAGGACTATAGACTAGACTATTAGACTAGACTATAGACTAGACTATAGACTAGACTATAGGACTAGGACTATAGACTAGACTATAGACTTAGACTATAGACTAGACTATAGACTAGACTATAGACTAGACTATAGACTAGACTATAGACTAGACTATAGACTAGACTATAGACTAGACTATAGACTAGACTATAGACTAGACTATAGCTAGACTATAGACTAGACTATAGACTAGACTGTAGACTAGACTATAGACTAGACTATAGACTAGACTGTAGACTAGACTATAGACTAGACTATAGACTAGACTATAGACTAGACTATAGACTAGACTGTAGACTAGACTATAGACTAGACTATAGACTAGACTATAGACTAGACTATAGACTAGACTATGACTAGACTATAGACTAGACTATAGACTAGACTATGCCGTTTTTGACCGAAGTTCACTCTATGGTCAATATTATATTTTACATTGAACCTGAAAATCGCATTATGATCCCCTACATGAAGTTTAATTATTGAATTAATTAACAACATGCGAGAATAGTGAAAAGCGTGTTTTCTTAATTGTCACATTTTAATCTCAATTATAGACTAGACTATAGGACTAGGACTAACTAGACTATAGACTAGACTATAGACTAGACTATAGACTAGACTATAGACTAGACTATAGACTAGACTATAGACTAGACTATGCCGTTTTGACCGAAGTTCACTCTATGGTCAATATTATATTTTACATTAAACCTGATAATCGCATTATGATCCCCTACATGAAGTTTAATTTTTGAATTAATTAACAACATGCGAGAATAGTGAAAAGCGTGTTTTCTTAATTGTCACATTTTAATCTCAATTATACAGTAGTAACAACAGTTTTTATTTCACAATAAAATACTCAAGTTAATTTAAATCAGACTGGGGTATTTATAAAAATCATATATATAAGTGCACAGTGTAGCAATCCCGACGTTATCATGCGTATACTTACAATTAAAAAAAAGTATTACATAAATTACAGACTTGTTTGCCCATCGCTGTTAAAGTTCATAAGTTTTGTATGTTAGAAACACATACATTCTTAGTATAACTAATTGACATTAAAAAAATCTCATAAAACAGTTTAATGCTACAATAGTAATTCTCACAATATCCTCGATCACACACACATACATACGTATTTATATATGTATGTATATAGAAGTGTCAACATATTTTTTGAGTTAAACTCGTGCCACTTAATTTTGTTGCAACATTTAGCACATAAATGCTGTGTTTGGTTGACTACCATTTCCCACATTCGCAGACGAACACATGCCACAGACGTAATCATACAAAATACACAATGAATATTTAAGGAAAAGAAAATATTAACACGTTAAATGTTGACAAAACTAATACCCAAAGGTACGTTTTGCTATTTGTTAAATATCATACAGAAACATATGAATCTACTCAGTAATACATTTATGTACATACATACATGTGCTATACTTACATATTTGTAAAACAGTAGTTAGACGTGACATTAGCAAAAAGTTTAAAGATGATGGTAATTAAATAGTTTTTTATTTTGTGGTAAAAACCCAAAACTTTGCAAACTACCCGTGCTTAAGTTTTCTTTTATATATAATGAATGCAGTAGTAACATTTCCCTGCCGCAGCTCTAAGAATATATTTTGTAACGAAAAAGAAAAACATTACTGAATGGAATAAAGTGAAAATAAAAATACTAATAGAAGAAATGAAAACTACTTGAAACGTGTTAAAAATACTTTCAACACAAATAATTTTCACACAAAAGAACAGACGCATAACGTATAAATACTCATGCTATTTGCAATTGACGCAGACATTTGTGGGAATTGAAAAGTTTAGATACGAACAAGAGTGTTATATTCGTGTTTGGGGCCAAAACTGGAGTTACCTCTTTGGAGCTGAACTGGTTCCTAGATGCTGGCAGGCAAGTTGTCTCCGGCGGTTTTTGTTTGTTGCGGCAGGTCAGGGCCAAACGTATCGCTGCATACACACACACAGACTTCAATAAAAACAACCCTTATTTTTAGTGTTTTGGTTTTTCTTTTATTTATTTTAATTTCAGCTTTAATTTGGTTTTAATATGGTTTTTTTTTTGTTTGTTTGTTCTGAACTATGGTTATTTTTATTTCACTTCTTTTTTTTTATTAACTTTTAAAATTTATTTAATTTGTGTGCCTCTTAAGTTTACAGCAGCCAAAAAAGTAATGAATGTGTCAAGCTCTTTTTTTTTATTGAGCAACGCAAACTCACCACACTGAAGTGGGGAGTTGCCATACAGTATTTTAATTGGGGGGATTTTACACGAAGGACAGATGTAGTGTATGAGTACTAGATAGACACAAACATACCGCCCACCTTGCAACGGCAGTGCAAAATACATTATTATAATATAAAATAAGATTAAGATAAATTTACAATAGTTTCATTTCTTTTATAAAGAGCTACAAAATTAAAGCATTTTTTTTAATTCATTACTTTTAATTATATACAAAGAAAGAGAAAAAAAAAAAACTACTTTATAGATACATATGGTAAATTATGATATCAATTCGAATGATTAATATAAAAAAAAAATAAATGAGATACATTTTGTTTAGCTGAATGCAATTCAATATATACATTAACATAAATGTTTATCATAGCAAAATATAAAAACATAAGTAATACTTAAACGCCTTTTAAGGGCAACAAATTATAGCAAAATATATGCTTTAAGTCCTTTTGACACCTTCACCAAAATACGCTACGCCGAAAATTGTGTTCTGTGCATATAATTGTCCTTGACGTCTAGTTGCAGGTCCAATCAGGACTTTACTCATGACATCAGCTCCTAGAATCAGCATATAAGGGCTACTGATATTCCAATGAACGTCGGCGTTGGCGCGATCTACAGCTATTGGTCGTGGATATCTATCTGGTCTTTCTAAGTTAACAATAGGGCTTAGGCCATAGCACTTGCTATCTACAACGCATTCAACAGATATGCGCCGTTTCTCCTCGCGACTGTGGTATACTGTGATGGTAACGCGTCCCTGAAAAACTCGAAATCCCAACTCATTGGCTTCACTTTTCAAAATGGAGGACCTGGCTGCAGTCGGATCAATGAGAGCTTTGATAAAAACGTCTATAGGATTACGGGTAACCACGCGTACCGTCGCTGTCATGGGAAACCAAATTCGACCTTCTGGCAAAGGGTGCAGCAACGTATTGTGGTCCTGCATACAGCGACGGCACCGGTCTATACTTTTACATTCTGCACGACTATGCGACTGGGCCAAGCAGTTGTAGCATAGTAAATACTGGGCCACGACTCGAAGCTTAAGCTCCACGGGCATCACAATGAATCGAGAGCATTGGCGGATGGCGTGAGGTCTGTTACAAAGTGGGCAACAAAAATCTGTATTGAAATCCATATCTTGACCTGGAAGTTTAATTGAGCAACGTTATTATGGAAAAGGTGATAATGAATTATTAATCAGTGCAATTAGGGAGTAAAACTAATTTGTGTATCGGTCGAGTGATGATGCCATTTTGAGTTTTAAGATCAGCCACTCGAACTTTACCGTCTGAACCATGATAAACTTTTACTATACGACCTAAGCGCCATTCAGTTGGACAACAAGGTTCACTTTTAAGAACAACGAGGTCATTTTCTTTCAGGTCTATTTGGGGACACTTCCATTTGTTACGTTTATGCAACTCCTTAAGGTACTCTTCTTTCCAGCGGTGACATATTTCTTGCTGCAATGCTTTGATTTTGCGCCAACGATTTACAATACTATTTGCCGAGCTAAGTTCTTCGGGTTCAGCTGGAGTAAGAATAGCAGAGCCTATTAGAAAATGACCTGGAGTGAGAGAGGACAAATCATCGACGCTGTTAGACATAGGGCCAAGAGGACGCGAATTGAGACACGCTTCTATCTTTGCCAAAAGTGTCGAAAACTCTTCAAACGTATATTTCATTTGTCCAGCCGTCTTTTTAAAGTGCATTTTTAGACTTTTGACCCCTGCCTCCCACAGTCCTCCCATATGAGGAGCTGCTGCAGGAATAAAGTGCCACTCAAGATGTTGATGACCATATTTTTCTACTGCCGAATCACGTAATTCTTTTATATGTTTTTCGAAGTTATTTTCAAGTTCTCTTGCAGCGCCAACAAAATTTCTTCCATTATCAGAGAAAATGCGACTAGGGCAACCACGACGAGCAACAAATCGAGCCAAAGCTGCTAGAAATGCAGGAGTGGACAAATCGCTAACGGCCTCAATGTGAATCGCCTTAGTAGAGAAACAAACAAATAGACACACGTAGCCTTTAGTGATACGGCAATATCGACCAGTGAAACTTTTGATTTCAAATGGGCCGGCAAAATCAACACCTGTGTTAGTAAAAGGGCGACTTAAAGTAGTTCTTTCTTCAGGTAGCACTGCCATGATCTGATTTTGAAGCTTTTTTCTATGTATAACGCAGATTTTACAGTTGTGGATGACCGTTTTTATTAGATTTTTAGCCTTTATAATCCAACACTCCTGACGTACGACATTTAGGACTAAACGAGGGCCTCCATGTAAGACCATATTGTGGACAAACTCAACGTAAAGTCGTGCTAATCTACTAGTATATGCAAGTATTACGGGATGTCGTTCATTGTATGACAAACATTTTGTAGAGCCAAGACGACCATTAGCACGAATAATACCATTTTTGTCTAAGAAAGGCGTAAGCGTTAATAAAGGACTACGAGAGTCAATTTTCTTTTTCGATGACAGACAACTAAACTCATTAGAAAAGTGCGACTGTTGAGAGAGAAAAAATAGCCGATTTCGTACAAATACAAGTTCTTGAGCCGAAATTCTAACAGTTTCGTAATTACAGCTTTTACGTCTGCTTTTGCTCGCAAGATTAAAAAATCTAAATATATAAGCAATAACATGATATGCTCTGGGCAAACTTGAGAAACGGTCCAGTATATCTTCTCGTTCAGCGGATCTAGCAATATTAACTTGGACTTGTTTCGATTCTTCTACTGTTTCGAATTCTAATGGACCTTCGGGCCACGACGATTTGTTTAATCTGAGCCAATCAGGACCATGCCACCAAAGTTTGTTTTCTCTTAAATCCGAAGGTATCAGCCCCCGGGTTGCTAGATCGGCAGGATTGTGATTAGAAGCTACGTGAAACCAATTTTTGTTTCCTACTTTTTCTAATATTGTTGCTACCCTATTTGCCACAAAGGTTTTCCAATTACATGGCGGTTTTCGTAACCAAGCAAGAACTATTGTCGAATCGGACCACAAATATAAGTTATACGTATGCAATTTGAAATTGGGGATTACGCTGTTTACTAAATTGGCTAAAAGAACTGCGCCACACAACTCTAAACGCGGCAAAGATGGCCTTTTAACTGGAGCCACTTTTGTTTTGCCAATTAGTAGATTTACATAAACTTTATCACCATTCACAATACGTATATATAGTGTAGCTGCGTAAGCTAACTCAGAAGAGTCACAAAAGCCATGAAATTCAATATAAGAACTAGGCGTATATTGAACCCAACGATCAAGTTTAATTGTATCAATCTCATTATAATTAGAAATGAATGTCTTCCATTTTTGCAGAGCCACAGGTTTTATATGTTCGTCCCAGTCTATTTTATCAAGCCACATTTGCTGCATCAAAATCTTTGCTGTTATAATCACTGGGGCCAACCAACCTGCTGGATCAAATAGCCTTGCTATAATTGAGAGTACTTCCCTTTTTGTATAAGCTGTTTTGAACTTAATCTTCTCAGTTGTAAAATAAAAGTAATCTTCTGCCGCATTCCAACGGACACCGAGTGTTTTAGCATTACTTTTATCATCGAGCGACAAAAAAGAAGAGTTAAGAAGATGCTCTTGGGGCAAATTTTTTAAAATTTGTTTAGAGTTTGAGGCCCATTTTCTCAACTCAAACCCAGCTGTACCCAATATACCAATTAATTGGTCTCGTGCCTCCAAAGCATCAGGGATCGAATGAGCTCCAACAAGAGCATCATCAACATACATTGACTCGCGAAGAATTCTAGAGCCTAGCGGAAAACATCGTTCTTCATCGTCAGCTAACTGTAAAAGCGTTCTTAGGGCCAAAAATGGGGCACAATTAACGCCAAAAGTGACGGTGTTCAATTGATAATCTTCGATTTTATTTTCCCCAGAACTACGAAAAACTATCTTCTGATACTGTCTATGTTCAGATTTAAGTAAAATTTGTCGATACATTTTAGATATATCTGCATTGAAGACAAACTGAAAGAAACGCCATTTTAGAATTAGGGCTACTAAATCAGCTTGTAATATAGGGCCTACAAACAGCAAATCGTTAAGACTGTTACCATTAGAAGAAGCACTTGAAGCGTTAAAAACAATTCTTAACTTTGTAGTGGTACTGTCAGGCTTAAAAACTCCATGATGAGGTAAGTAATAACTTGAGCTACTTTCAGAATTTGTAATTTTTTCCATATGTCCCAAAGCTATGTATTCTTTTAGGACCTCATCATATTGAGCCTTAAATTCAGGATTTCGCATTAAAACCTTTTCATTTCTTAAATATTGACTAAGAGCAATATGACGATTTGGGCCAAGTGACGAAAAAGTATCTTTAAAGGGCAAACATACTATATATCTTCCTTCAGAATTTCTTGTGGTAGTAGAACGATAGATCTCTTCACATTTTTTATCCTCTTCTGATAAAATCTTTCTACGAGAAACTTCTTCTAACTCCCAAAACTTTGTTAACTGATCGTCAATGGAAACTTTTGTCATATAATTGGTTATTGAAAAACGTGGGGAATCATTACTTGGAGTTGGGCCTGTGACAATCCAGCCAAAAATTGTCTCTTGGGCCACTAAAGACTCAAAAATTCCATGTTGAACTCCATCACGAAGAATTAGGGGATACAAATCTCCTCCTAACAATAAGTCTATTTCGCTACTTTCATAAAACTTAGGGTCAGCATAATTCAGATTGGGCAAATCTGTATTCTTTTGTGGCTTAAATGAATGTGTAGGTACATTCCCTGTTACACGAGGAACTACTAAAGCCTGAATATTTAGAGATACATTATGATCAAACAGAGAAACAATTATAAAGTTCGCTATCTTTGAAGATTTGCTTACTAATTCTCCTCCTAAACCAGTAATTTCTGCGGAAACTGGCTTAGTGGGCAACTTTAATACAGTTTGTATTCTCTGAGAAACAAAACTTTCATCCGAACAAGGATCTATGAGTGCTCGAACTTTGTAATAAGAACCACAACTAATTATATTGACCCAAGCTGTAGCTAACATCACTTTCTTAGCTACTGATGTGTGATGTGACTGAACAACACCAGACGGACCTGCGATATTAGTGGACTGTAATTGATTTGTATTTGTGGACTGTATTTGGTGGACAGAACTATTTTGACTTTCACCCTGAAATCTAGTATTTCCTTGATTTTGGCTATTATTGTTTTTCTTTACAAATTCCCTATGCATTAAAGTATGGTGCTTCTTTTTGCACTTGGAGCAACCATTTGGGCTACTACAATCACCATACATATGTCCAATGTTAAGGCAATTAAAACAATAACGAAATTTTTTCAAAGTTGAAACCCGATTTCTATAATCCATATTCAAAAATCTGGTACAGGAGCTGATTTTATGGTTTTCTTTGCATAATTTGCAAAAAATGGTTTCAACTTTAGTATTATGGGCCTTAAATTGTTTTACTTTAGTTGATGTATGGTTATTGTTACTATTAAGTGCCGATTGGGAACCACTGGGATGCGTATTATTCGAGGATATAATATCAGAAACGCTTTCTAGAGCATGAAATCTATCTGTTAAAAAATTGTTTAATTCTTCCCATTTGGGAACCTCTGTTTTATTTCTAACCGATTGTTCCCAAAGATTCAGTGAACATTCAGATAAGCGCGAAGAGCATTGAAACACAAATATCGGATCCCATGAACCAATATCAACATTATACAATTTTAAAATTGCCATACAATTGTTGATTTCTCTTTGGAGTCTTTTTATCTCTGATGCTGAATCTTGATTACAGGGAGTCAGATTAAACAATATTTTCAATTGACTATTTATTAATACACGTTTATTTTCATATTGAGTTGTTAGATTTTTCCATGCAATTTCAAAATTTTCTCCTGTTAGAGCTACATTCCTATTTATATCTCTAGCCTCACCATCAGTTTTTCTGAACAAGTAAAATAACTTTTCTACTGGGCTAAGTCTTGTATTGTTTATGTAAATCGCAGTAAACATATCTCTAAATGTGGGCCACGAAACGTAATCCCCATGAAAAACACCAGTATCACAAGGAGGTACGGATATGGAACCACAAAGATTGGGAACTGCTGATTCTACATTTTCTTCAGTTTTTTTACCTAAGTTTGCTTTTGCTTTGGAAATAATGTTTATACATCTTATATATGTCTTGCGGACCTGCGGATGCTTTGTTTGTACCATTAACAATTCTTTCTTTTTTTCTATTGTGACATCAGAACAATCACTATAAATGCTTTTATAATTTTCCCATGATTTATCTAATTCTGATCTTTCAAAATCAAAAGCATCGTCCGTATAACTAGAAAAATCTTCAGCTTTAAGCATAACCTCAAAGCTGATTATTTCATCCGCAGCCACTATGTACTTTTCAAAAATCGACATTTTTTTTTATTTTAAATTTAAATCGTAAAAGAGTCACAAACTTTTCAATAAAAAGCAAGAGTAAGAGAACCACAAAAATATATATTTTTCCAAAAATCTAAAACAAATCACAGAATCGCAAACTTCTTCAATAAATTTAAGAATTAAAAGAGAAACTGAAGTTTTATAACACAAGGCAAAGTTAAAGAGAATCACAAAAACGTTTATCCACTACAAAATGAGAGTTAATGAGAACCACAAATGTTCAATAAAGTGAATCACAACACTTTCCAATAAAGCAAGAGTTACAGAGAATCACAAAGTTAAAATGCGCCAAAATTATTTTCCAATAAGTTAAAAAGATGGACGACAAATTTTTGGATTCAAGAATAAAACAACAAATACAAATGACCGAAAGAAAAATGGCAGCTTGAAATAAAAGTTCACGTTGTTCTTTTTTCTAAAAGTACACAACCTCACTTTTTCCGAGCCACAAATTCTGAACCACACAATTTATGAGACACTTTGCACTTAATAATTTCAATTTACGCACCTTACTATTTTTACGGGAGAAGGACCAATGTTTGGGGCCAAAACTGGAGTTACCTCTTTGGAGCTGAACTGGTTCCTAGATGCTGGCAGGCAAGTTGTCTCCGGCGGTTTTTGTTTGTTGCGGCAGGTCAGGGCCAAACGTATCGCTGCATACACACACACAGACTTCAATAAAAACAACCCTTATTTTTAGTGTTTTGGTTTTTCTTTTATTTATTTTAATTTCAGCTTTAATTTGGTTTTAATATGGTTTTTTTTTTGTTTGTTTGTTCTGAACTATGGTTATTTTTATTTCACTTCTTTTTTTTATTAACTTTTAAAATTTATTTAATTTGTGTGCCTCTTAAGTTTACAGCAGCCAAAAAAGTAATGAATGTGTCAAGCTCTTTTTTTTATTGAGCAACGCAAACTCACCACACTGAAGTGGGGAGTTGCCATACAGTATTTTAATTGGGGGGATTTTACACGAAGGACAGATGTAGTGTATGAGTACTAGATAGACACAAACAATTCGGCTATACTGAATCAATCATATCAAGTATAATTGAAAGTGAATGTCGGAAGGTGGCCTATATGTATATGGTAGATCTGTTCTAACGTATGTTCTAGATCTGTTCTACTTGATGTCTAGTTCTTTTCTAGTTTCTGTTCTAGTTCTGTTCTACCTAGTTCTGTTCTATTTCTGTTCTAGTTCTGTTCTAGTTCTGTTCTATTCTGTTCTTCTAGTTCTTCTAGTGTTCTGTTCTAGTTCTGTTTCTGTTCTGTTCTAAGTTTCTGTCTAGTTCTGTTCTAGTTCTGTTTCTAGTTCTGTTCTTGTTCTGTTAGTTCTGTTCATACTTCTGTTCCTAAGTTCTGTTCTAGTTCTGTTCTAGTTCTGTTCTAGTTCTGTTCTAGTTCTGTTCTAGTTCTGTTCTAGTTCTGTTCTAGTTCTGTTCTAGTTCTGTTCTAGTTCTGTTCTAGTTCTGTTTCTAGTTCTGTTCTAGTTCTGTTCTAGTTCTGTTCTAGTTCTGTTCTAGTTCTGTTCTAGTTCTGTTCTAGTTCTGTTCTAGTTCTGTTCTAGTTCTGTTCTAGTTCTGTTCTGTTCTAGTTCTGTTCTAGTTCTGTTCTAGTTTCTAGTTCTGTTCTAGTTCTGTTCTAGTTCTGTTCTAGTTCTGTTCTAGTTCTGTTCTAGTTCTGTTCTAATTCTGTTCTAGTTCTGTTCTAGTTCTAGTTCTATTCTAGTTCTAGTTCTGTTCTAGTTCTGTTCGTTCTAGTTCTGTTCTGTTCTAGTTCTAGTTCTGGTCTAGTTCTAGTTCTGGTTAGTTCTAGTTCTGTTCTAGTTCTGTTCTAGTTCTGTTCTAGTTCTGTTCTAGTTCTGTTCTAGTTCTGTTCTAGTTCTGTTCTAGTTCTGTTCTAGTTCTTCTAGTTCTGTTCTAGTTCTGTTCTAGTTCTGTTCTAGTTCTGTTCTAGTCTGTTCTAGTTCTGTTCTGTTCTAGTTCTGTTCTAGTTCTGTTCTAGATCTGTTCTAGTTCTGTTCTAGTTCTGTTCTAGATCTGTTCTAGTTCTGTTCTAGTCTGTTCTAGTTCTGTTCTAGTTCTGTTCTAGTTCTGTTCTAGTTCTGTTCTAGTTCTGTTCTAGTTCTGTTCTAGTTCTGTTCTAGTTCTGTTCTAGTTCTAGTTCTTTCTAGTTCTGTTCTAGTTCTGGTCTAGTTCTAGTTCTGGTCTAGTTCTAGTTCTGTTCTAGTTCTGTTCTAGTTCTGTTCTAGTTCTGTTCTAGTTCTGTTCTAGTTCTGTTCTAGTTCTGTTCTAGTTCTGTTCTAGTTCTGTTCTAGTTCTGTTCTAGTTCTGTTCTAGTTCTGTTCTAGTTCTGTTCTAGTTCTGTTCTAGTTCTGTTCTAGTTCTGTTCTAGTTCTGTTCTAGTTCTGTTCTAGTTCTGTTCTAGTTCTGTTCTAGTTCTGTTCTAGTTGTTCTAGTTCTGTTCTAGTTCTGTTCTAGTTCTGTTCTAGTTTAGTTCTGTTCTAGTTCTGTTCTAGTTCTGTTCTAGTTCTGTTCTAGTTCTGTTCTGTTCTAGTTCTGTTCTAGTTCTGTTCTGTTCTAGTTCTGTTCTAGTTCTGTTCTAGTTCTGTTCTAGTTCTGTTCTAGTTCTGTTCTAGTTCTGTTCTAGTTCTGTTCTAGTTCTGTTCTAGTTCTGTTCTAGTTCTGTTCTAGTTCTGTTCTAGTTCTGTTCTAGTTTGTTCTAGTTCTGTTCTAGTTCTGTTCTAGTTCTGTTCTAGTTCTGTTCTGTTCTAGTTCTGTTCTAGTTCTGTTCTAGTTCTGTTCTAGTTCTGTTCTAGTTCTGTTCTAGTTTGTTCTAGTTCTGTTCTGTTCTAGTTCTGTTCTGTTCTAGTTCTAGTTCTGGTCTAGTTCTAGTTCTGGTCTAGTTCTAGTTCTGGTCTAGTTCTAGTTCTGTTCTAGTTCTGTTCTAGTTCTGTTCTAGTTCTGTTCTAGTTCTGTTCTAGTTCTGTTCTAGTTCTGTTCTAGTTCTGTTCTAGTTCTGTTCTAGTTCTGTTCTAGTTCTGTTCTAGTTCTGTTCTAGTTCTGTTCCAGTTCTGTTCTAGTTCTGTTCTAGTTCTGTTCTAGTTCTGTTCTAGTTCTGTTATTCTGTTCTGTTCTGTTCTAGTTCTGTTCTAGTGTTCTAGATCTGTTCTAGTTCTGTTCTAGTTCTGTTCTAGATCTGTTCTAGTTCTGTTCTAGTTCTGTTCTAGTTTGTTCTAGTTCTGTTCTAGTTCTGTTCTAGTTCTGTTCTAGTTCTGTTCTAGTTCTGTTCTAGTTCTGTTCTAGTTCTGTTCTAGTTCTAGTTCTGTTCTAGTTCTGTTCTAGTTCTGGTCTAGTTCTAGTTCTGGTCTAGTTCTAGTTCTGTAGTTCTGTTCTAGTTCTGTTCTAGTTCTGTTCTAGTTCTGTTCTAGTTCTGTTCTAGTTCTGTTCTAGTTCTAGTGTCTAGTTCTGTTCTAGTTCTGTTCTAGTTCTGTTCTAGTTCTGTTCTAGTTCTGTTCTAGTTCTGTTCTAGTTCTGTTCTAGTTCTGTTCTAGTTCTGTTCTAGTTCTGTTCTAGTTCTGTTCTAGTTCTGTTCTAGTTCTGTTCTAGTTCTGTTCTAGTTCTGTTCTAGTTCTGTTCTAGTTCTGTTCTAGTTCTGTTCTAGTTCTGTTTGTTCTAGTTCTGTTCTAGTTCTGTTCTAGTTCTGTTTAGTTCTGTTCTGTTCTAGTTCTGTTCTAGTTCTGTTCTAGTTCTGTTCTAGTTCTGTTCTAGTTCTGTTCTGTTCTGTTCTAGTTCTGTTCTAATTCTGTTCTAGTTCTGTTCTAGTTCTGTTCTAGTTCTGTTCTAGTTCTGGTCTAGTTCTAGTTCTAGTTCTGTTCTAGTTCTGTTCTAGTTCTGTTCTAGTTCTGTTCTAGTTCTGTTCTAGTTCTGTTCTAGTTCTGTTCTAGTTCTGTTCTATTGTCTGTGCTAGTTCTGTTCTAGTTCTGTTCTAGTTCTGTTTCTAGTTCTGTTCTAGTTCTGTTCTAGTTTCTGTTCTAGTTCTGTTCTAGTTCTGTTCTAGTTCTGTTCTAGTTCTTTCTGTCTAGTTCTGTTCTAGTTCTGTTCTATGATCGTGGAGTTCTGTTCTAGTTCTGTTCTAGTTCTGTTCTAGTTCTGTTCTAGTTCTGTTAGTCTAGTTCTGTTCTAGTTCTGTTTCTAGTTCTGTTCTAGTTCTGTTTCTAGTTCTGTTCTAGTTCTGTTCTAGTTCTGTTCTAGTTCTGTTCTAGTTCTGTTCTAGTTCTGTTTCTAGTTCTGTTCTAGTTCTGTTCTAGTTCTGTTCTAGTTCTGTTCTAGTTCTGTTTCTAGTCTGTCTAGTTCTGTTCTAGTTCTGTTCTAGTTCTGTTCTAGTTCTGTTCTAGGTGCTTGTTCTAGTTCTGTGCTAGTCTGTTCTAGTTCTGGTTCTAAGTTCTGTTCTAGTTCTGTTCTAGTTTCCTGTTCTAGTTCTGTTCTAGTTCTGTTCTAGTTCTGTTCTAGTTCTGTTCTAGTTCTGTTCTAGTTCTGTTCTAGTTCTGTTCTAGTTCTGTTCTAGTTCTGTTCTAGTTCTGTTCTAGTTCTGTTCTAGTTCTGTTCTAGTTCTGTTCTAGTTCTGTTCTAGTTCTGTTCTAGTTCTGTTCTAGTTCTGTTCTAGTTCTGTTCTAGTTCTGTTCTAGTTCTGTTCTAGTTCTGTTCTAGTTCTGTTCTGTTCGTTCTGTTCTAGTTCTGTTCTAGTTCTGTTCTAGTTCTGTTCTAGTTCTGTTCTAGTTCTGTTCTAGTTCTGTTCTAGTTCTGTTCTGTTCTAGTTCTGTTCTGTTCTAGTTCTGGTCTAGTTCTAGTTCTGGTCTAGTTCTAGTTCTGTTTCTAGTTCTGTTCTAGTTCTGTTCTAGTTCTGTTCTAGTTCTGTTCTAGTTCTGTTCTAGTTCTGTTCTAGTTCTGTTCTAGTTCTGTTCTAGTTCTGTTCTGTTCTAGTTCTGTTCTAGTTCTGTTCTAGTTCTGTTCTAGTTCTGTTCTAGTTCTGTTTCTAGTTCTGTTCTAGTTCTGTTCTAGTTCTGTTCTAGTTCTGTTCTAGTTCTGTTCTAGTTCTGTTCTAGTTCTGTTCTAGTTCTGTTCTAGTTCGTTCTAGTTCTGTTCTAGTTCTGTTCTAGTTCTGTTCTAGTTCTGTTCTAGTTCTGTTCTAGTTCTGTTCTAGTTCTGTTCTGTTCTGTTCTAGTTCTGTTCTAGTTCTGTTCTAGTTCTGTTCTAGTTCTGTTCTAGTTCTGTTCTAGTTCTGTTCTAGTTCTGTTCTATGGTTCTGGTTCTAGTTCTGTTCTAGTTCTGTTCTAGTTCTGTTCTAGTTCTGTTCTAGTTCTGTTCTAGTTCTGTTCTAGTTCTGTTCTAGTTCTGTTCTAGTTCTGTTCTAGTTCTGTTCTAGTTCTGTTTCTAGTTCTGTTCTGTTCTAGTTCTGTTCTAGTTCTGTTCTAGTTTCTGTTCTAGTTCTGTTCTAGTTCTGTTCTAGTCTGTTCTAGTTCTGTTCTAGTTCTGTTCTAGTTCTGTTCTAGTTCTGTTCTAGTTCTGTCTAGTTCTGTTCTAGTTCTGTTCTAGTTCTGTTCTAGTTCTGTTCTAGTTCTGTTCTAGTTCTGTTCTAGTTCTGTTCTAGTTCTGTTCTAGTTCTGTTCTAGTTCTGTTCTAGTTCTGTTCTAGTTCTGTTCTAGTTCTGTTCTAGTTCTGTTCTAGTTCTGTTCTAGTTCTGTTCTAGTTCTGTTCTAGTTCTGTTCTAGTTCTGTTCTAGTTCTGTTCTAGTTCTGTTCTAGTTCTGTTCTAGTTCTGTTCTAGTTCTGTTCTAGTTCTGTTCTAGTTCTGTTCTAGTTCTGTTCTAGTTCTGTTCTAGTTCTGTTCTAGTTCTGTTCTAGTTCTGTTCTAGTTCTGTTCTAGTTCTGTTCTAGTTCTGTTCTAGTTCTGTTCTAGTTCTGTTCTAGTTCTGTTCTAGTTCTGTTCTAGTTCTGTTCTAGTTCTGTTCTAGTTCTGTTCTAGTTCTGTTCTAGTTCTGTTCTAGTTCTGTTCTAGTTCTGTTCTAGTTCTGTTCTAGTTCTTTCTAGTTCTGTTCTAGTTCTGTTCTAGTTCTGTTCTAGTTCTGTTCTAGTTCTGTTCTAGTTCTGTTCTAGTTCTGTTCTAGTTCTGTTCTAGTTCTGTTCTAGTTCTGTTCTAGTTTTCTAGTTCTGTTCTAGTTCTGTTCTAGTTCTGTTCTAGTTCTGTTCTAGTTCTGTTCTAGTTCTGTTCTAGTTCTGTTCTAGTTCTGTTCTAGTTCTGTTCTAGTTCTGTTCTGGTTCTGTTCTAGTTCTGTTCTAGTTCTGTTCTAGTTCTGTTCTAGTTCTGTTCTAGTTCTGTTCTAGTTCTGTTCTAGTTCTGTTCTAGTTCTGTTCTAGTTCTGTTCTAGTTCTGTTCTAGTTCTGTTCTAGTTCTGTTCTAGTTCTGTTCTAGTTCTAGTTCTGTTCTAGTTCTGTTCTAGTTATGTTCTAGTTCTGTTCTAGTTCTGTTCTAGTTCTGTTCTAGTTCTGTTCTAGTTCTGTTCTAGTTCTGTTCTAGTTCTGTTCTAGTTCTGTTCTAGTTCTGTTCTAGTTCTGTTCTAGTTCTGTTCTAGTTCTGTTCTAGTTCTGTTCTAGTTCTGTTCTAGTTCTGTTCTAGTTCTGTTCTAGTTCTGTTCTAGTTCTGTTCTAGTTCTGTTCTAGTTCTGTTCTAGTTCTGTTCTAGTTCTGTTCTAGTTCTGTTCTAGTTCTGTTCGAGTTCTTTTCTAGTGCTTTTCTAGTTCTGTTCTAGTTCTGTTCTAGTTCTGTTCTAGTTCTAGTTCTGTTCTAGTTCTGTTCTAGTTCTGTTCTAGTTCTGTTCTAGTTCTGTTCTAGTTCTAGTTCTGTTCTAGTTCTGTTCTAGTTCTGTTCTAGTTCTGTTTAGTTCTGTTCTAGTTCTGTTCTGTTCTAGTTCTGTTCTAGTTCTGTTCTAGTTCTGTTCTAGTTCTGTTCTAGTTCTGTTCTAGTTCTGTTCTAGTTCTGTTCTAGTTCTGTTCTAGTTCTGTTCTAGTTCTGTTCTAGTTCTGTTCTAGTTCTGTTCTAGTTCTGTTCTAGTTCTGTTCTAGTTCTGTTCTAGTTCTGTTCTAGTTCTGCTCTAGTTCTGTTCTAGTTCTGTTCTAGTTCTGTTCTAGTTCTGTTCTGTTCTAGTTCTGTTCTAGTTCTGTTCTAGTTCTGTTCTAGTTCTGTTCTAGTTCTGTTCTAGTTCTGTTCTAGTTCTGTTCTAGTTCTGTTCTAGTTCTGTTCTAGTTCTGTTCTAGTTCTGTTCTAGTTCTGTTCTAGTTCTGTTCTAGTTCTGTTCTAGTTCTGTTCTAGTTCTGTTCTAGTTCTAGTTCTGTTCTGTTCTGTTCTAGTTGTGTTCTAGTTCTGTTCTAGTTCTGTTCTAGTTCTGTTCTAGTTCTGTTCTAGTTCTGTTCTAGTTCTGTTCTAGTTCTGTTCTAGTTCTGTTCTAGTTCTGTTCTAGTTCTGTTCTAGTTCTGTTCTAGTTCTGTTCTAGTTCTGTTCTAGTTCTGTTCTAGTTCTGTTCTAGTTCTGTTCTAGTTCTGTTCTAGTTCTGTTCTAGTTCTGTTCTAGTTCTGTTCTAGTTCTGTTCTAGTTCTGTTCTAGATCTGTTCTAGTTCTGTTCTAGTTCTGTTCTAGTTCTGTTCTAGTTCTGTTCTAGTTCTGTTCTAGTTCTGTTCTAGTTCTGTTCTAGTTCTGTTCTAGTTCTGTTCTAGTTCTGTTCTAGTTCTGTTCTAGTTCTGTTCTAGTTCTGTTCTAGTTCTGTTCTAGTTCTGTTCTAGTTCTGTTCTAGTTCTGTTCTAGTTCTGTTCTAGTTCTGTTCTAGTTCTAGTTCTGTTCTAGTTCTGTTCTAGTTCTGTTCTAGTTCTGTTCTGGTTCTGTTCTAGTTCTGTTCTAGTTCTGTTCTAGTCTGTTCTAGTTCTGTTCTAGTTCTGTTCTAGTTCTGTTCTAGTTCTGTTCTAGTTCTGTTCTAGTTCTGTTCTAGTTCTGTTCTAGTTCTGTTCTAGTTCTGTTCTAGTTCTGTTCTAGTTCTGTTCTAGTTCTGTTCTAGTTCTGTTCTAGTTCTGTTTCTAGTTCTGTTTCTAGTTCTAGTTCTGTTCTAGTTCTGTTCTAGTTCTGTTCTAGTTCTGTTCTAGTTCTGTTCTAGTCTGTTGTTCTAGATCAGTTCTTGTTATGTTCTAGTTCTGTTCTAGTTTTGTTCTAGATCAGTTCTAGTTATGTTCTAGTTCTGTTCCAATTCTGAATATGATATAGTCTAAATAAAAAGTACCATAATGCTGTTCGAAAGGATAGGATAGAATTAAAAAATTCAAAAGTAATCTCATTCATATGTATGTTGAAGATTACCACTACTGTTACAATACAGTACATGTCATGTGATTATAATATTATTCCTTCGAGAATTGAGCAGAAAAATTAAAACTATAAAAAATAACAAAAGCTAACTGCAAAAGATAGGAAAAAAGTAAATAACAAGTAGTTTTCTTAAAAAATGTCTGTCGTTGTTTTTTTTGTATCCTTTGTACTGAATGAATAGCAACATGAATTTTTTATTACAATTTCAATTCATTTTATTAAACAGTGTAAAATACTACAAATAAGTATATTTATTATATATGTATGTGTGTATGTGTTTCAGGAAATTTTTAATAAAAATACTAAAATTTTGATAGATACATATATATTATATGAGTAAACTACATACTTAAACATTAAGTTTTAAAGTTTTATATATCTATAAATAGAGAGTAAAAAAACATGCATAATGAATATTACATTACACAATAAAATTTGAATTTTGTTGATCAAGTATAGTGTTTATACCCTACACCACTTTAGTGGGGAGGGTATATTGGATTTGTGCTGATGTTTGTAACATATAAAAATATTCGTCCTAGACCCACCTTAAAGTATACCAATCGGCTTAGAGTCGTTTTCTGAGTCGATTAAGCTATGTCCGTCCGTCCGTCCGTCTGGCTGGCTGGCTGGCTGTCCATGTAAACCTTGTCGCAATTTTCAAGATAATTGGATGAAATTTGGCACGCACGTTTTATTTGGCCCAAGGACGAAGCCTATTGAAAATGGTTAAAATCGGTCCATTATTTCACCTAGCCCCCATAGAACAGAACCCCCCGAAAAGGGCTTCTGAGCTCATAATTATGTTAAATATACAGATATATCGATAAAATACGGCACAACTAAGTTTTATAGAAGTCTTGATGACCCTGCCAAATTTCATAAAGATCGGGCCCCATTTGACCCTAGCTCCCATACAAAGTCCCCTTCAGAAAATTACTTGAATGTCCCAAATTAACTTATAAACACAAATATCGCGATGAAATTCAGCACAATAAAATATTATGTAAATATAAATATATTCATATATTCATATATCGGGCTTGGTTCATATTTGCCCCTAGCCCCCATATAAAGCCTCTTTCAGAAAATTAGTTTTTCATCCATAAATTGCTTAAATGTATCGGAACAAGGGAATATTGAAGATAAATGCTTTATTATGAAAAATAAATCACATTTAATATTCATAACTGGTGTAGGGTATCATATGGTCGGCCACGCCCGACTATACTTTCTTACTTGTTTTTAATTGAATAACTTATTTACTTATGTTACAAAAAAATTTAGTTTTTTTTTGAAATACTTACAATTAAATATTTTTCAGTTGAAACTGTAAATGACATTTGCAATAATGCTACTTGTATAACAAGCAAACATACAAAACAATAAGTTAATAAATGTTTAAAATTCAAGTGCTAAAAGTGTATTAACATATATTCGGATTCTATTGTTTTACAAAAAAAAAAAAAAAAAATTATATAAAAAACAATAATAATATATTGTGACATCCTGCACTTTTATTAATAGACGAATATTATGGGATTTAAAAGGATAGACATACCTTAAAAAATTTTAATTACATAATGTCTACATTACTTAAAGGTAGTTTACCAAATGTTGAGTCAGTTGGAAAATATTATCTATCCAAATTTTTTTGACTTTTCATAAAATTTTTGTTATTGATTTTAGGACTCCTTTATATAATTCCTAGGAATAAATAACTCAAATAGTAAATAGTAATATTTCATACATATACATATGTACAAAAATATTAACACCTACAGAAACAGACATCCTTTCAACTAAAATAAATTCGACTCTTGAGTTAAAAGTTTCTGACAGATATAAACAAAAAGTTGTGGTTTTATAAAATTTATAAATGTATTGTGGTTTGGGTAAATACATACAAATGTACTGTTATTTTTAACCACCTACATATACATCGGTATGTACATTAAGTATATTCTGAAAAGAAGAAACTTTTTTAGATTCATCAGGAGGTATATAGTTATTAGGATAGTGGTCCATGTTCTAAACTAAAATGAAAATTAAGACTTTTAACAATCCAAATGAATAGGTAAGGGTCCTAGGTCCCAGGGTCCTACTAATACTCATACGTTGTACATACAAACTCATTGATAACCCAGCAGTTCGACAAAGAGTCAATGCATCCTAAAAAGACAATGATTTCCACTAACGTCACGGATGTTAGTTAGTTAGTTAGTTTGAAAGGAGGATGTACATATATATACATCAAATACGAAAAAATACACCTAGGCCTCTATCGGGCCTGTTGTGCGCTCCTTAACTAGTGCCCCAGGTGGGAATCGAACCCACCACCCCCGGTCTACCAGACTAGAACACTAACCACTAACCTACCGGAGGCCACGGATGTACTCTTTGTAACGAGGCTGAAGATAATCGTCACTTTAGTGTCCCCTTTGTTAGCGAGAGAGGGGACACTTAAAAACAAACATAAGCTTTTGGTCTGTCCCTTCGTAATATATGGGGTGACGATTGACTTTCTCATAGGAAAAGCACATGTTAAAATAGCTAGTCACCTAGACAGTCGGATGCTAGGGGTTACACTAACTGGTAGATTAAATAGGTAGTTCGGGACTTTCCGACCGAACTGCTGGGAAATTTCTTATACACACATACATACACATATTTATTGTCTAACTGTAAACAACCAACCGAACAATCTAGTAAATCTACAATCTACTATAAGCATTACTTAAAAGTGCGACTATACCAATACTGTCCCCACCTCCAACTTCTAACTATTTACGAGTACTTTATATTTTATTCTCTTTTTCATTTCATTCATTTACTTTAAATGTTAAACATGTTGCAATTTACTATAACCGTAGTAGAGCGTGGCATAGACATGTACGATAGTATGGTTTTTAAATAGGGGTTTTCATTTTCAGATCTTTGTTAACAGTTCGGATTCTATAAAAATAAAATTGCTAAGCAAAAATTATTTGATTTTATACGAGTTATTGAATACTATTATAAATTAATATTATTCGGGCTCAAGTTCGAGTCCCACTTTGGGAAAATTTTTTCCAAATGGTAATAAATTATTTCAAAATTTCGTTTACTGGACACAACAGCAGAGTGGAATATGGGCTGTAGGTTAGGTTGATAGGAGGATGTATATTACATCAATTCCGAAGAAATATACCTAGGGCATAGGCTACTATCGGGTCTGTTGTGTGCTCTTGGCTGTAAATTGCGTGAAATTTTTTCTGAAGTTCTTGGTATAAAAAACCCTAGTTTTATGGATATACATACATATGTAAGTAAGTAAGTATGTAAGTAAGCTGTGTAGTGAAAATGTGCCATAAAAGTGAAACAAAACTTTACATTTGAAATCAACGAAAGACAAAAGAAACAGCAATATAAAAGGAGAGGCAACGGAAACAGTAGCAATATAACAGCATCTTCATCAGTGAAGCATGTTGGCAAATGGCTTAAAGGGGCTTCGGAATACAATTGGCAAATGTGGGTTTTTTTTCATTTTCCTCTATTTGGATGCTGTGTGCAAATGTATGTTGAGTAATAATATATGAGTAGGGACATAGTAATGAAAGTAGTTCATAGAAGTATTTCATTTTTGTATTTTATTATTTCTAAATGTAAATTGTACTTTTGTACATGAGTATTTGTAGTTGATTAGCGAAAGAGAAAATCGTGAGTTGTTTTAACAACTTTCCACTTTCTATTCTCAGTTTTTACTCTACTACATTGTAATGATTTGTTTAATACTGTAGTGTAGTATGTAGTGGAAAAATATGTGGGGAAAATTGTATGAATTGTATGTAGAAAATTAAAACCTCAATATCAAGTATTTAGTGTTAATGATCTTAAAAGGTACTTGTGGGGATTTGAAAAAAGGGAAAATAGTTTTTAATTAAATAAAGGATAATGTCAGTAGAGGATTTAATAAAAAATAAGAATTATTAAAGAATTTTAAGGTCAAAATTGTTATTATAAAATTAAAGCTATATCATTTGTAAGGAAATAAAGTTACTGTAAGGGATTTCTTTTGGATTTTAATAAAAACAGCATTTATAGTTTAAAATCCGATAATAATACCTCCTGAACTAAAAGGTATAACGAAGCTGCAATACTTATCATTGAACATTTAAAAATTTAGCCGACAAAAGGGGGTAAATTTCAAGATCATTGAGCCAATTTTGATAAAATGCTAATGGTATATTATTTTTCTTTTTGAGTTTTCTATAATATCGAACCTAGAAACATGAAATTAAACATATACGGCTGTATTTATAAAAACTTATTTTAGGTTTATTAAACAATTTTAGGCAAAATTCAGGAAAATCGTATTTATAAACGTGTAATAGCTTAAAACACCTTCAATAAACCATTGACAATTAGAAGAATTTTATTGTAGGCTCGACCCTTCTTTAAGCCAACAATAAGTTGATTTTTAACAATTTTTTTCTCAGATAAAGATTTTTCCGGTAATTTTAGGTAGATTGCGAAAACTAATTATGGTTTCTTTTAAAATAAAATCTAAAAATTCTAATTCTAACGTTTACAAATTTGTAAATAAAATCCCAGAAAATTTTTAAACGATTATATTTTGAGGAAAAAACTCAAATCTAGGCATTATTGGATTAATGCATGAATATTTGACAATATTCCAATTGTCCAGCACTATTTTTAGGCAATTTGGAAATGCCCGTCTGTCAACCAAATGATGGACAAAATCATTTGATTTGGCTTTTTCAAAGTTTGTTGGTTAAATATAATGCCATAAAGTAATTAACCATGTAAATTATATTGATTAGTGTTATACTAATGCAAAATATATTCGCCGGCATTAAAATTAGTCAAATATCAAAGAAATTTATCAATATTTGCAAAAATTTATCAAAAATTACAAGGAAAATAAGTAAAAATAAGAAAATGTGTCATAGTGATGTATATTTTGTCGCAAAATATCCGTTATTCGGATACTTTTAATAATAATTAGAAATTATATGTTATATTTATACATCTGAACTAAATAGACATTTATTAAAGCCATATATATATTTATTTTTCTTAAAAGTTTGTTTTTATTGTCAAAAATCTATTATAAACAAAAATATGAAAGTAAGAAAACCGAATCAACGAATATTTTATCCTAATTGTACGCAAAACTAACACATAAAATGACAGCCATATTGTACAGTGCTGCCAACTTAAACATAAATCAGCACAATAGTTAATATACGTTTATTATTTGTTTATGAATATCACAATTTTATTAATGGTTTTTAAGGCTAAAGTGTGCTTTAACTATTGAGTGCATTAAAAGCAAAATAAGATTTTTTTATAAATACAAGCGATAGGCTCCGGAGTAATTGAGAATCCATGAAAAGAAGACCTTTCGGTACTTTTTCGTTCTTCAAGAGGTACATTTTGAATTTTTTATAATTTAACATTGAAACATAAAATTAAACATTAACGCTTGTATTTATAAAAAAATCTTATTTTGCTTTTAATGCACTCAATAGTTAAAGCACACTTTAGCCTTAAAAGCCATTAATAAAATTGTGATATTCATAAACAAATAATAAACGTATATTAACTATTGTGCTGATTTATGTTTAAGTTGGCAGCACTGTACAATATGGCTGTCATTTTATGTGTTAGTGTTGCGTACAATTAGGATAAAATATTCGTTGATTCGGTTTTCTTACTTTCATATTTTTGTTTATAATAGATTTTTGATAATCTATTATTGTAGGGTCGAGCCTACAATAAAATTCTTCTAATTGTCAATGGTTTATTGAAGGTGTTTTAAGCTATTTCACGTTTATAAATACGATTTTCCTGAATTTTGCCTAAAATTGCTTAATAAACCTAAAATAAGTTTTTATAAATACAGCCGTAAGAGTCCGGAGTGAGTGAAAATCTGTAGGAGAGAATATTTTGTACTTTTTTTTTCTTCAATTGGCAAATATTGAACAGAGAAACATAAATTGAACTTCAGGGTCCGGAATGTAGGAAAATATTGTCAAATATTCATGCATTAATCCAATAATGCCTAGATTTGAGTTTTTTCCTCAAAATATAATCGTTTAAAAAATTTTCTGGGATTTTATTTACAAATTTGTAAACGTTAAAATTAGAATTTTTAGATTTTATTTTAAAAGAAACCATAATTACTTTTCGCAATCAACCTAAAATTACCGGAAAAATCTTTATCTAAGAAAAAAATTGTTAAAAATCAAGTTATTGTTGGCTTAAAGAAGGGTCGAGCCTACAATAAAATTCTTCTAATTGTCAATGGTTTATTGAAGGTGTTTTAAGCTATTTCACGTTTATAAATACGATTTTCCTGAATTTTGCCTAAAATTGCTTAATAAACCTAAAATAAGTTTTTATAAATACAGCCGTAAGAGTCCGGAGTGAGTGAAAATCTGTAGGAGAGAATATTTTGTACTTTTTTTTTCTTCAATTGGCAAATATTGAACAGAGAAACATAAATTGAACTTCAGGGTCCGGAATGTAGGAAAATATTGTCAAATATTCATGCATTAATCCAATAATGCCTAGATTTGAGTTTTTTCCTCAAAATATAATCGTTTAAAAAATTTTCTGGGATTTTATTTACAAATTTGTAAACGTTAAAATTAGAATTTTTAGATTTTATTTTAAAAGAAACCATAATTACTTTTCGCAATCAACCTAAAATTACCGGAAAAATCTTTATCTAAGAAAAAAATTGTTAAAAATCAAGTTATTGTTGGCTTAAAGAAGGGTCGAGCCTACAATAAAATTCTTCTAATTGTCAATGGTTTATTGAAGGTGTTTTAAGCTATTTCACGTTTATAAATACGATTTTCCTGAATTTTGCCTAAAATTGCTTAATAAACCTAAAATAAGTTTTTATAAATACAGCCGTAAGAGTCCGGAGTGAGTGAAAATCTGTAGGAGAGAATATTTTGTACTTTTTTTTTCTTCAATTGGCAAATATTGAACAGAGAAACATAAATTGAACTTCAGGGTCCGGAATGTAGGAAAATCTATAAAATTATAAATTCTGGCCCTTTTTAGTCTTTTTGGTACTTTTTATATTTTTTATAATATTAAACCCAGCAATAGCTATAGTACCCGAATTCATATGGAGAATTTTGACATCCATATGAATATTTGGAGGCAAAATGGACGGAATGGCTATAGTGGGTTTGGTATCACCTCTCATATAAAGAAAATATTAAAGCAGTTAATCTGAAAAAAATATTATAGTTAGGATTCAACCGGAGCTACTTTAGCATCATTATGAATATTTAAGACGGACTAAAAATAGGGGGCGTGACAACTCTCTCATGAATTAAACAAGCAAGTGAATTAAACAAGTAAGAAGCCGACCATATAATACCCTACACCTGATAGAAAAAAAAATGTGATTTAGTGTTCATAATAACGCATTTAAGTTGAATTGTACCTTGTCTCAGATATACTTAAGCCATTTATTATACCCTACACCACTATAGTGGGGAGGGTATTATGCGTTTGTGCTGATGTTTGTAACACCCAAAAATATTGGTCTTACACCCACCTTAAAGTATACCAATCGGCTCAGCATCACTTCCTGAGTCGATTAAGCTATGTCCGTCTGTCCGTCCGTCCGTCTGTCTGTCTGTGTGTCCATGTAAACCTTGTGCGCACTCTACAGTGCGCATTTTTGAGATAATTTGATGAAATTTGGAAATAAAATCCCTTTTAGCTCATAACTTTGTCAAATATACTACTATCTCTCCAAAAATCGGCACAATTAAGTTTGATATAATTATAAATAACACTGTCGATTTTTATAATGATCGGGCATTATTTGACCCTATCCCCCATACAAAATTCCCTTCAGAAAATGACTTGAATGTCCACAATTCACTCATAAACACTAGTATCACGATGAAATTTGCCACAAATAGATTTTATATAAACATAAATGTCGACATTAAATTTTATAAGGATCGGACCAATTTTTGCCCTAGCCCCCATACAACCGGACCTACCGATTTGGGCCTTTTAGCTCATAACTACTATAATTATACTACTATCTTCCCAAAAATTGGAACGACTAAGTTTAATATAATTATAAATAACACTGTCATTTTTCGCCATGATCGGAAATAAAAAGTAGCCTATTGCCAGACATACAGGAATGAGCTGTGAAAATTTGAAGAAAATCGGTTTAGCCGTTTAGTAGTCTATAACGTTCAAACATTCAAACATATAAACCTACAAACAAACAAACATATGAACATACAAACAAACACACATTCATTTTTATATATGTATATAGATAATTCCCAATAACACATTTATAAGGATCGGCTCAATTTCTGCCTTAGCCCCCATACATCCTGACCATCCGATTTCGGCCGTTTATGTTTTAACTACGTCTAATATACTACTATCTATCCAAAAGTCGGCACAATGTGGTGATGTTTGTAACACTCAAAAATATTTGCCCTTATTAAGCTATGTCCGTCTTTGTGACCGTATAAACCTTGTGTGCACGCAACAGATGGCAATTTTGAATATAATTTGTTAAAATGTGTCACATACTATTTTCTGGATCCACTGACGATGGCTGTTGAAAATGATTGAAATCGGTCTTTTATTTCTCCTAGTCAGCATACAATCGAACATGAACAGACATTATTTGGAACCTATATAAGATTAACAGAAATGCTTTATTATTGAAATTAATCATATTTAATATTCGCAATTGGTGTAGGGTATCATATGGTCGGCCACGCCCGACTATAATTTCTTACTTGTTGTTGAATAAAATTGTGGACATTTAAGTCAAATTTTGAAGGGGGCTTTGTATAGGGGCTATGATCAAATGAGACCCTATAATTATAAAATTCATGAGAGTCATAATGGCTAGAGCTTGGTTTTGCAGCTTTTTGTCGAGATACGATTATATTAAACATAATTATGAACTTGAAAGCCCTATTCGTCGGGTTCAGTTGTATGGGGGCTAGGTGAAATCTTAGACCGATGTTAACCATTTTCAATAGGCTTCGTCTCCCGTACCATAGAAGATCATGTGCCAAATTTCATTGAATTATCATCAAAATTGCGACCTGTAGTTTGATTATAAGGTTTGCAAGCCCTATTTAAGGGTTCAGTTGTATGGCTAGGTGAAATAGACTTCGTCCCTGGGACAATAGATGATCATGTACTAAATTTCATTGAATTATCTTCAAAATTGCGACCTGTAGTTTGATTACAAGGTTTACATGGACGGACAGACAGACAGACGGACAGACAGACAGACAGACAGACAGACAGACAGACAGACAGACAGACAGACAGACAGACAGACAGACAGACAGACATACAGACATACAGACATACAGACGGACAGACAGACAGACAGACAGACAGACAGACAGACGGACGGACATAGCTAAATCGACTCAGAAAATGATTCTAAGCCGATTGGTATACTTTAAGGTGGGTATAAGACCAATATGGGCAACTATCGCAGCTAGAATTCTAAAATTTTGCACAGGTAACATTGAATTCCATATGAACAATTTGGGGAAAGTGGCCATACTAACAATAGGAGGCGTGCCACCTCTCATATGCATTAAAGACAAAAATACGTATATCTGGGAAACTATTATCGCTAGAGTTCACAAATTTTGCACGAACAACTTTGACATCCATGTTAACGTTTTGTTAATAAATTGGCAGTTTAGCAAAATACTAGCAAAGGGACTTTTTCAAAAATGTAACTTTATAATAAATGTTTTTATTAAATATGACTTAATTATTAATTGAATTATAAAAATGTATTGAGATGGAATTAATTTCAATTTAATAAACTAAAAATAGACAATAATTAATAAAACTTAACCCGTAAGCTGAATCCTGTCGTTAACACGAACCATAACCTAAAAACAAAGACAAATTTATTAATAAACTAAAATCGTTCATTTAAACGTTATTAGCAAATTTAATACAAAAGTGTTCAAAAAAAACAAACTTTGCTTTAATAATGCCTTAATGCTTTTCTAATAAAACTTTCTGTTTGTTGGTTTTTCAGAAAAGAAAGATTAAAAACTTTAATTTAATTTTTAATCGCCATCATAATGGGGAGAAAAACAACAAAATTTTCAATGGAAAGCAAATTCTGAAGAATTTATGCACAATCTTCTCCTAGCTCAGTTTTTAAGAAATTTTATTTGTAAATTATTAAGAAACTGAAACAAATAGAAACTTCTATAAAAAGAATAAAACATAAAAAAATGTAGGAGAAAAACTTTTACTAATGTCATAAAATAAACAAATCCAAAACACACACGCACGCTTATGCTGCCAATTTAAAATTTCAAATACTTATATACATACATATGTATGTATGTGTTTTTATATGTTGTAAAAAGTTTTGTAAAAAGTTTTTTGGTAAATATGTAATATTTTATTTTGTACATTTTATTTCGTAACTAACCTACAGTTCTGTCTTACTCTGTCAACTTAGAATATCTAAAATATTAGTCCCATATCAAAAATGTTAGTCCCATATACAAGTTGCACCTTTCCGATATTCGACGGTGTTATAACTGTGCTGATGTTTGTAACGCTCAATAATATTAGATGTTTGTAACGCACCTTAAAGTATACCAATCGGCCTAGAATCATTTTCTGAGTCGATTTAGCTATGTCCGTCCGTTTGTAATCAAACTACAGGTCGCAATTTTGAAGATAATTCAATGAAATTTGGCACATGATCTTCTATTGTCCCAGGGACGAAACCTATTGAAAATGGTTAAGATCGTTCCATTATTTCACCTAGACCCCATAAAACTGAACCCCCTTGTAATAAAACTACAGGTCGCAATTTTGAAGATAACTCAATGACATTTGGCACATAATCTTCTATGGTATCGGAGACAAAGCCTATTGAAAATGGTTAACATCGGTCCATTATTTCACCTAGCCCCCATACAACTGAACCCCCGAATAGGGCTTGTAAACCTTGTAATCAAACTACATGTCGCAATTTTGAGGATAATTCAATGAAATTTGGCAGATGATCTTGTATGGTACCGGAGACAAAGCCTATTGAAAATGGTCAACATCGGTCCATTCTTTCACCTAGCCCCCATACAACTGAACCCGACGAATAGGGATTTTAAGTTCATAATTATGTTTAATATACTCGTATCTTGACAAAAAGCTGCAAACCCAAGTTCTATACTAGCCTTGATGACTCTCATGGACATCAGTGACTGAATTATCAAATTTTGAACAGGCAACATTGAAATCTATATGAACAATTTGGGCTACTAGCAATAGTAGGTGTGGAACATCCTATATGAATTTAATAGGAAAATTCGCATATCTGGTAAGCCGTAAGAGATAGAATACCCAATTTTTGCACGGGCAACTTTGACATCCATTTAAACTTTTGGGTAATAAATTGGTGAATTAGAAATTGGGGGAGTGGCACTTCCCATGGGAAACCATTAGAGATACAATTCTTAAATTTTGCACGATCAACAATGACATCTATATGAAAAACATGGCAAGACTAGCAATTAAATACTACCTCCCATAGCAATTGAATAGAAAATTTCGAATGCCGGAAAACTTTAGAGGTTGAATTTTATAATTTTGCATGGTTAACATTGAGTAGGGGGCGTAGCATACAAAAATTAAATTAAAATTATGCTTGGGTATCATTAAAATCCATATTAACTATTAGGAAAAAATGGGTGAAATTGTAGTTGTTGGCGTAGCATCTTACATATGAATTAATTAATTAATATAAAAAGCTCTTTTATTACTTTTCTGTTCTTTTGTATAATATTTCTCTCGTAGTATAATATAAAACAGGCAAGGTATTATATGAACATTTAATTTTCTTTTAAATTTTCCTAACGTCAAAGATTAAGAATTTTAAAAAGAAAACAAACTAAAAATATTGTTAAACAAAAAAGTCCTCTCTATTTACCTTTTCGCTAATACCACACCTTACCCATGCACAATAGCAAAATATAAAAAACACTTAGACTACCCAAAAAGGCCCTCAAATATTAACCGCTCAACAAAATTATTTATATAGATAATACGTAATTGATATGTCATGTCACAGAGTGTGTGACAGGACAAAAAATAACAACAACATAAAAATAAGGATTTTTTCCATTTACGATTGTTGTTGTCTTTAGACTATAAACAGATACATTTGAGTAGGGTCAATTCCCCTCTACCCACGTACAATATATTTTTATTTAGTAGCGTTTTGTAAGTGTGAATAGAGTGTATTTGTTTATCTAATTTATAAGTTTTACAACCCCCATAAAGATTATTTAATTTGGGGGATGATAGTGGAATTGTTAATGTTTTTTATTATTCTGACAGGTATATTTATATCTGTGTGTGGGAGATTTCAACACTTTTCAGGGGAAAACAAAATCACTGTTTGCAGTTGATATAAAACAAGAGAGTAAAAAACTGAAGTAAAGAAACTATCTTTTTTTGTCAAAAACAAAATATTAAAGCAGCAAAACAAATAATAAAAACTTTAATGTTAAAAAAGTCAGTAAGATGCTTGAAACGTAGTATAACTAGTATGCAGTTTTCCATTTAAAAATTTATTCATATTTTTTTTATAATATCGTTGGCGTCTTTTCTAAAGGTGTTATAAACTGTATGCATTTTGTTTAATATTTTTATTAATATGTATTATACATTTTTTTAATATGTTAAACCAAAACCTAGCTATAAAATTAAAATTGTGGTTATTCATAGAAATCGTCATGCTGAGATTATTTCTGAGAATATATTTTATTAAACTAATACTTTGAATAAACAACAATAAACTAAGCTGGTACCTCTAGGATTCTTATATATACTCACGTCTTGAAACACATATTAGTTCAGCAAGGTGTCATATGAATTGACGTATAGAAAGAAAACTGTAACCCAGTCTATATTCCGGACTAGTCTAGTCTAATCTATAGTCTAGTCTAGTCTAGCCTAGCCTAGTCTAGTCTAGTCTAGTCTAGTCTAGTCTAGTCTAGTCTAGTCTAGTCTAGTCTAGTCTAGTCTAGTCTAGTCTAGTCTAGTCTAGTCTAGTCTAGTCTATAGTCTAGTCTAGTCTAGTCTAGTCTAGTCTAGTCTAGTCTACTCTAGTCTATAGTCTAGTCTAGTCTAGTCTAGTCTAGTCATAGTCTAGTCTATAGTCTAGTCTATAGTCTAGTCTATAGTCTAGTCTATAGTCTAGTCTATAGTCTAGTCTATAGTCTAGTCTATAGTCTAGTCTATAGTCTAGTCTATAGTCTAGTCTATAGTCTAGTCTATAGTCTAGTCTATAGTCTAGTCTATAGTCTAGTCTATAGTCTAGTCTATAGTCTAGTCTATAGTCTAGTCTATAGTCTAGTCTATAGTCTAGTCTATAGTCTAGTCTATAGTCTAGTCTATAGTCTAGTCTATAGTCTAGTCTATAGTCTAGTCTATAGTCTAGTCTATAGTCTAGTCTATAGTCTAGTCTATAGTCTAGTCTATAGTCTAGTCTATAGTCTAGTCTATAGTCTAGTCTATAGTCTAGTCTATAGTCTAGTCTATAGTCTAGTCTATAGTCTAGTCTAGTCTATAGTCTAGTCTATAGTCTAGTCTATAGTCTAGTCTATAGTCTAGTCTATAGTCTAGTCTATAGTCTAGTCTATAGTCTAGTCTATAGTCTAGTCTATAGTCTAGTCTATAGTCTAGTCTATAGTCTAGTCTATAGTCTAGTCTATAGTCTAGTCTATAGTCTAGTCTATAGTCTAGTCTATAGTCTAGTCTATAGTCTAGTCTATAGTCTAGTCTATAGTCTAGTCTATAGTCTAGTCTATAGTCTAGTCTATAGTCTAGTCTATAGTCTAGCCTATGGTCTAGTCTATAGTCTAGCCTATGGTCTAGTCTATAGTCTAGACTATAGTCTAGTCTATAGTCTTGACTATAGTCTAGTCTATAGTCTAGACTATAGTCTAGTCTATAGTCTAGTCTATAGTCTAGTCTATAGTCTAGTCTATAGTCTAGTCTATAGTCTAGTCTATAGTCTAGTCTATAGTCTAGTCTATAGTCTAGTCTATAGTCTAATCTATAGTCTAGTCTATAGTCTAGTCTATAGTCTAGTCTATAGTCTAGTCTATAGTCTAGTCTATAGTCTAGTCTAGTCTATAGTCTAGTCTAGTCTATAGTCTAGTCTATAGTCTAGTCTAGAGTCTAGTCTTTTTTATACCCTCCACCACCATCAGTGGTGATAGAGGGTATATATAAGTTTGTCGTTCCGTGTGTAACACCATGAAATATTCATCTAAGACTCAACAAAGTATATATATTCTGGGTCCTTATCAAATTCTGAGTCGATTTAGCTATGTCCGTCTGTCCGTCTGTCTGTGTAAAACACGCTCACGTTAAAACTAAGCAAAGGAAATCAACCAAATTCATCCAAAATATTTATTCTTATCCTTAGCAGTTTGGTATTGAAAATCTGCAAAATCGGTTCACAACATAAAAAGTTATGAGTAAAAATTTCAGACTACCTCAAAAAAAATTACGTTTTTTTCCTAATTCTTTTGAAGTTTTCTCAGAAACTACCAAAGATATTGCGATGAATTTTGTCACACGTTATTTCTTCAGGGCAGTGATCAATTATGTTCAAAATCTTTACAGTCGATTTAGTATTTCCCATAGCCCCCATACAAAGGTATATATTCCCGGAAATTAGTTTATCGTTAATAACTCCCTCAAATATATTGGTACCAATACAAAATTTTGTACATGTAAATATAATATGAACAGAAATCATACTGTCAACGTAGACCTCAGTCGGTCCACAATTGGTTATATCTCCCATATAAGGTCCATTTCCGAAAATCACCTAAACGCACATGTTTCATTGATGAATAAAGCTATTGTGATAAAATTGGAGTAGGATATGCTTTGTATAGATACAAATCATTCTACAAAATTTTTTACGGATCGGTCCATTATTGGTCATAATTCTCACATAAGGCCCACTTCCGAAAATCATTTAAAAGCTCATATTTCATTGTCGACTAAAGCTATTCTGATGAAATTCGACACAAATATGTTTAGTCTAAATATAAATCACTCAACGAAATTTTTTCCGGATAGGCCCATAATTGGTCATAGCTCCCATATAAGGTCGACATCCGAAAATCACTTAAACGCATATATTTCATTGAATTATAAAGCTATCGGGATAAAATTCGGCACAAATTTGTTTTGTATACATACAAATCATTCTACAAAATTTTTTACGGATCGGTCCATAATTGGTCATAGATCCCATATAAGGCCCACTTCCGAAAATCACTTAAAAGCACATATTTCAATGCTAAGTAAAGCTATATTGATAAAATTCGAAACAAATATGTTTTACCTAAACATGAATTACTCTATGAATTTTTTTCCGGATAGGCCCATAATTAGTCATAGCTCCAATATAAGGTCCACTTCCGAATATCACTTAAACGCATATATTTCATTGAATTCTAAAGCTATCGGGATAAAATTCGACAGAAATATGTTTTGTGTGCATTCAAATCATTGCACTATTTTTTTACGGATCGGTCCCTTATTAGTCATAGTTCCTATATAAAGTCAACTTCCGAAAATAACTTAAAAGCACATATTTCAATGTAAAGTAAAGCTATCTTGACAAAATGCGACACAAATATGTTTTGCCTAAACATGAATCACTCTACGAAATTTTTTCCGGATAGGCCCATAATTGGTCATAGCTCCCATATAAGGTCCTCTTTCGAAAATCACTTAAACGCATATATTTCATTGAATTCTAAAGCTATAGGGGTAAAATTCGACTTGAATAAGTTTTGTGTACATGTGAATCATTCTACCACTTTTTTCTCGGATCGGTCCATTATTGGTCATAGCTTCCATATAAGGCTCTGAGAGTCACTTAAACACACATATTTCATTGTCAAATAAAGTTATCTTGAGAAAATTCGTCACAAATATGTTTTCTCTTTACATAAATCACTCTACGAAATTTTTTCTGGATAGGTATATAAAACATTCTACCAAATTTTTCTGGATCGGTCCATATTTGGTAATAGGACCACTTCAAAAAATCCCTTAAACGCACATATTTCATTATCAAATAAAATCTTGATAAAATATGATTTGTGCACATATGAATCACTTTTGACATATGTAATCAATATGAGCTTTAAAGTTTAGTCTAGCGTCTATCATGACCCCCAAGTATTTAAGGCAAGCTTTGGACATCACCTAGCAGTTTCCGACTTTTATTTTGATGTTTTCAAGTCTTCTTCGACTTGTAATCAGAACTACCTCCGTTTTATGCTCGGCTACGGCCTACGCTTTTCATCCATGGTCTTATAATTCCCGTGGTTTCATTGGCGAGCATTTCTATTTCATCAAGGTATCTTGCAGACACTGTTATTAATATCGTCTGCAAAGCCGATTATATTCGCTTCTTCCGGTATATCTAACAAAAGTACGTCGTTATACATAATGTTCCAAAGCAAGGGTCCTAATATGGACCCCTGGGGGACACCAGCCGTGACATCATATGTCTTGGCACCGTCATCTGTATGATAACATAGCTTTCTTTTTGAAAAATAATTGTCCATAATTTTTATCAGATAGCTTGGAATGCCGAGTCTGCCTAGTGATTTGATTATAAGCTCCCAATTGGCTGAATTGAAGGCATTTTTAACATCCAAAGTTATCACAGCGCAATATTTTTTACATGCTCCTTTACCTCTAATGGCTTTTTGTGCTGTTTCCTTGACTATATAAATTGCATCGATTGTAGATTTCGCTTTACGAAAACCAAATTGCCGATTTGACAGTCCTCCACTCATTTCAACGATTGGTAACAAACGATTATAAATAAGTTTCTCCAGTATCTTTCCTACTGTATCCAATAAACATATTGGTCTGTAAGATGCGGGATCTCCAGAGGGTTTGTTAGGTTTTGGAATTAGCACTAGCGTTTTTTTTCCACTGATCAGGAAAAATACCTTCCTGAAGACACTGGTCGAAAGTGTTGATGAATACACTTGGACTTTTCATAACTGCCAATTTCAGAGCACTGTTTGGGATGTTATCCGGTCCCGGGGCTTTTTGATCTCCTATTCCTTTCGCTATTTGCATTATTTCTTCTTCTGATATTGGCGGTATATTCTCCGTTCTACCTTCGATATCAATGTGTTCTCTCTGTTGATGTTGAGCGGACAATATTCCGACTATTTTCTCCAGAAGTTGCGTGCATGTGGGTTGTGGTGATTTTTCCCCTTTCAGACTAGAAGTTACCACCCTATATGCTTTACCCCATGGGTCTGTGTCTGCTTCCTTACATATTTCTTTAAAACCTCTTGCTTTGTATAATAGCGTGCTGAAAATCAAGTCTAGCTTTCTTATATTCTCGAGAGAGTTCTTCGAAATTACCACTGCGTCTTGCCGGTTGGGCTCGTCTTCTGGTTCTTAAGCATATAGTCCGTAATTTGCCTATTTCTTGGTTCCACCAATAGTTTGATTGTCGGCTTTCCATTATCCTCCGTTTTGGCATTGCAGCATCGCAGGCTCTTTTCAGTTTAGCTGTTATTTCATTCGCTTTATCGACGGCAGTTCCATGTATTTCGGTTTCCTCTGAAAAAAAAAAAACATAGCAAAGACTTTTTTATCTGGGTGTTTCGATGCCCAACCAACATATTTACATTTGTTGCTCTTTTCTCGTCTTTTTCCATCACCGTTATTTAGAGGGAATATTATAGCCATGTGATCACTGACTGACCATTCGACATGTCTTGCCAGTGGCGTACTCATGAATGTGAGGTCTATAACAGAACACAGCCCTCTAGCCATAAACGTTGGTTTGTTGCCGCTATTTGTCAGTACTAGGTCACAAGCTGATACCGCTTCGAGTAGAATACGGCCTCTTGTGTTTGTAATTCTACTTCCCTATTCTACAGCCCATGCATTAAAGTCTCCTGCTATAATTTTAGGATTATGATTCATGGCGTCCTTTATTAAATTGTCTAGCATTTGTTTAGGTTAGGTTAGGTTGATAGGAGGATGTATACTGTATCAAATCCGAAGAAATACACCTAGGCCACTATCGGGCCAGTTGTGCGCTCCAATTCATTAAAAAAAAATATTGTTCACTGAATGTATTATTTTTCCATGTTCAGAAACTCAGTTTCCTGGACGTAATTCCTAAGAATCTTCCAATCAGTGTTGGTTAAGAATGTTATTTCCGGGATAACATCACTTCCAAGATACTTGGATCTAACTTCGACGAATGCCTGACAGTGGCAAAGAAAGTGCTCCAGAGTTTCACTGTCCTCTCCACATGCTCTACATTCATCTGAATCCGCACGTCCAATTTTGTATAGATGTGCACGCAATCCTGTGTGTCCACTCAGAATACGTACCATCATACTAACCTCAGACTTGCTCATTTTGAGGAGATTTCTCGTCTTGCTCTCATCAGGGTCACCCCATAGAATCATTGTGGTTCTACCCACCGTTTCATTATTCCAAGAGGCCTTATGGGATTCTCTCATCCATATCTTTAATTCAGCTTTTGTTGCGTCGAATGGTTTTCCGTTTGTCAGGTTAACTACATCGAGCTCCCTTCCCTTTAAAGCTATTAAATTCGCCCTTTCGTTGCCGACTACTCCCGAGTGGCCTGGTACCCATATGGTGTAAACCTTTCCTCTGGGAGAGTATTCAGTTAAAGCTTTCTGGAAGCTAGTGTTATGATTAGGTAAACGGTGGTATATTTCTGTTTCTGGGTCTTCAATATAGGACCCCAGGCCCACTCTGTCCCATAATTTAGAACCATCCGTGTAGCAACGGATTCCTACTGGTATTTGCTCCAATGTTCCGCTTGACCAAGACATTCTATCTGGGATTAGCGTTTCAAAGTTTCCGACATATTCTGTGTCTGGTATGCGATCAGGCACGTCCGATGAATGTGTATAACCTTCCAATGTGTCCAGTATACATTGATGACGTGTCCTATAACCGTTTTTGGCCAGTTCGCCTAAAGTAAAGAGCCGTTCGGCTGTAAGCGCCGCCTAATATCTTATATATGTTTCAATGGGTGGAATATCTAGCAACGTTTCCAGAGCCTTGGTTGAAGTAGTACACATTGCACCACTTATAGCCAAGCAGCATGTACGCTGAACTCCCTGTAGTAGTTTGATATTACACTTTTTGTCCAAAGCAGTCCACCAGATTATTGAAGCATAAGCTAGAATTGGTCTAATTACACTTTTATAAAGCCAATTTGTCATAGTAGGACTAAGACCCCATTTCATGCCTATGGTTCTCCTACATATAGCCCAGCACCGATGTGCCTTGTTGATCCTATCCTCTATGTGGTGTCTCCATTTTAATTTCCGGTCAAGTATTACACCTACGTACTTAACTTTGTCTGTCACCGGTATCTTCTTGCCCAGGAAGCAAGGTTCAGTATATGTAGAAATTTTTGTCTTTCTTGTGAAAAGACAGATTTCCGTCTTCGCCGGGTTAACATTGAGGCCTCTCAGTTGAGCACAGCTAAAGGCCGAATTCAGAGCTTCCTCAGCTCTTCTACACAAGTAATTTGGATCCTTTCCCTTTAAAAGTATTACGACATCGTCTGCATAGCAGACAGGTCTAAGTATTTTCTCAATTAGGGTCCTTAGGAGGCTATTAATCGTGGTAACCCAGAGTAAAGGTGAAAAAATGCCACCCTGTGGTATACCGCGAAATACCTTTTTCCTGATAGTTATATCGTACATCTCGCAGCTTATCCATCTGTTCCTTAGCATGTAGTTGATCCAGTTACGGAGCACCCGGTCAACATAAAACTGGTCTAGGGATAAGGGTATCAGTGAGCACGTTATTGAAAGCGCCTTCGATGTCAATGCATACCGCCAGTTTGCTATCGAAAGATTCACCATGTAGTGGACGACTTCGTTTAGAGCGGTTTCCACCGATCGTCCCTTTACATAAGCATGCTGCTTATATTTAAGGTCTTCGTATGGTATACTACTTTTAATCATGCTATCGACTATCCGTTCCAAGGTTTTAAGTAGGAAGGACGTAAGACTTATCGGTCGATAGGACTTAGGTGTCGCAAAGCTAGGTTTCCCTGGTTTGGGTATAAATATTACCCTTGCATCTTGCCATTTAACTGGGGTATATGCCAATTTTAAGCATTCAGTGAATATCTGTGACAGATGTACGGAAACCAGTCCCGCCTCCATCTGCAAAAGTAGCATTTGTTTATATTTGTCATTTGTTGCACTTGGGCGGGCATAGCAACTGTAAACAAATATACCTCCAACTTTAGCTCTTACGAAACCATTTTCAGGCTGCTGCGATGTTTCTTCGATTGCCCTGTTTCCACAGGCCCATATAGCCGCTTTACGGATGAGTCACTAACCCATGTCGAACCTTGGATGTTTTTGTAATGTTCTCATACAATGGCGACATCAACACAAGTTTCGCATATAATATGCGAAAGGAGGTCCTGAGTCGCCTTACAGTGATTGAGGTTTTGCTGTATAAACCTCATTTGCGTAGTTTATTAAGGGCCTCTTTAAATATTGGACATCTTCCACTACCAGCCACATAGATGACATCCTCGTATTTTATATATCCTCTAGTCTATAGTCTAGTATATAGTCTAGTCTAGTCTATAGTCCAGTCTATAGTCTAGTCTATAGTCTAGTCTATAGTCTAGTCTATAGTCTAGTCTATAGTCTAGTCTATAGTCTAGTCTATAGTCTAGTCTATAGTCTAGTCTATAGTCTAGTCTATAGTCTAGTCTATAGTCTAGTCTATAGTCTAGTCTATAGTCTAGTCTATAGTCTAGTCTATAGTCTAGTCTATAGTCTAGTCTAGTCTATAGTCTAGTCTATAGTCTATAGTCTAGTCTAGTCTATAGTCTAGTCTATAGTCCATAGTCTAGTCTAGTCTATAGTCTATAGTCTATAGTCTAGTCTAGTCTATAGTCTAGTCTATAGTCTAGTCTATAGTCTAGTCTATAGTCTAGTCTATAGTCTAGTCTATAGTCTATAGTCTAGTCTAGTCTATAGTCTAGTCTATAGTCTAGTCTATAGTCTAGTCTATAGTCTAGTCTATAGTCTAGTCTATAGTCTAGTCTATAGTCTAGTCTATAGTCTAGTCTATAGTCTAGTCTATAGTCTAGTCTATAGTCTAGTCTATAGTCTAGTCTATAGTCTAGTCTATAGTCTAGTCTATAGTCTAGTCTATAGTCTAGTCTATAGTCTAGTCTATAGTCTAGTCTATAGTCTAGTCTATAGTCTAGTCTATAGTCTAGTCTATAGTCTAGTCTATAGTCTAGTCTATAGTCTAGTCTATAGTCTAGTCTATAGTCTAGTCTATAGTCTAGTCTATAGTCTAGTCTATAGTCTAGTCTATAGTCTAGTCTATAGTCTAGTCTATAGTCTAGTCTATAGTCTAGTCTATAGTCTAGTCTATAGTCTAGTCCTATAGTCTAGTCTATAGTCTAGTCTATAGTAGTCTATAGTCTAGTCTATAGTCTAGTCTATAGTCTAGTCTATAGTCTAGTCTATAGTCTAGTCTATAGTCTAGTCTATAGTCTAGTCTATAGTCTAGTCTATAGTCTAGTCTATAGTCTAGTCTATAGTCTAGTCTATAGTCTAGTTTATAGTCTAGTCTATAGTCTAGTCTATAGTCTAGTCTATAGTCTAGTCTATAGTCTAGTCTATAGTCTAGTCTATAGTCTAGTCTATAGTCTAGTCTATAGTCTAGTCTATAGTCTAGTCTATAGTCTAGTCTATAGTCTAGTCTATAGTCTAGTCTATAGTCTAGTCTATAGTCTAGTCTATAGTCTAGTCTATAGTCTAGTCTATAGTCTAGTCTATAGTCTAGTCTATAGTCTAGTCTATAGTCTAGTCTATAGTCTAGTCTAAAGTCTAGTCTATAGTCTAGTCTATAGTGTAGTCTATAGTCTAGTCTATAGTCTAGTCTATAGTCTAGTCTATAGTCTAGTCTATAGTCTAGTCTATAGTCTAGTCTATAGTCTAGTCTATAGTCTAGTCTATAGTCTAGTCTATAGTCTAGTCTATAGTCTAGTCTATAGTCTAGTCTATAGTCTAGTCTATAGTCTAGTCTATAGTCTAGTCTATAGTCTAGTCTATAGTCTAGTCTATAGTCTAGTCTATAGTCTAGTCTATAGTCTAGTCTATAGTCTAGTCTATAGTCTAGTCTATAGTCTAGTCTATAGTCTAGTCTATAGTCTAGTCTATAGTCTAGTCTATAGTCTAGTCTATAGTCTAGTCTATAGTCTAGTCTATAGTCTAGTCTATAGTCTAGTCTATAGTCTAGTCTATAGTCTAGTCTATAGTCTAGTCTATAGTCTAGTCTATAGTCTAGTCTATAGTCTAGTCTATAGTCTAGTCTATAGTCTAGTCTATAGTCTAGTCTATAGTCTAGTCTATAGTCTAGTCTATAGTCTAGTCTATAGTCTAGTCTATAGTCTAGTCTATAGTCTAGTCTATAGTCTAGTCTATAGTCTAGTCTATAGTCTAGTCTATAGTCTAGTCTATAGTCTAGTCTTAGTCTAGTCTATAGTCTATTCTATAGTATAGTCTAGACTAGACTAGTCTAGTATATAGTATAGACTATAGACTAGACTATAGTCTAGGCTATAGACTAGACTATAGACTAGACTATAGACTAGACTATAGACTAGACTATAGACTAGACTATAGACTAGACTATAGACTAGACTATAGACTAGACTATAGACTAGACTATAGACTAGACTATAGACTAGACTATAGACTAGACTATAGACTAGACTATAGACTAGACTATAGACTAGACTATTCTAGTCTACAGTCTATAGTCTAGTCCATAGTCTAGTCTATAGTCTAGTCTATAGTCCAGTCTATAGACTAGTCTAGTCTAGTCTAATCTAGTCTAGTCTAGTCTAGTCTATAGTCTAGTCTATAGTCTAGTCTGGTAATTTCCTGCAAACTTTCCAAACCGCTAGCCCACTGTGCTTTTTATAATAATGTTTATACATTAACGCCTAATATTTGTAAATTAAAAAAACACATTTCTTTACAAATCAATGGTTTTTGTTCTGTTTCGTTAAATAAAAAATTTAAATGAAATAATTTCATAAACTTTTACATAAAACCGGCGCCTGTAAAAGTTTCAATTGGTTTATTGTATATATATTTGTATTTGATATTTCGTTCAAACTTGAATCGACAAAACCTCATATGACTCCTCAATTTTTCGACTGTGTAATAAGGTCTTAACAAATGTTATTTTATTACGATTTTATTAAAATCATTCAAAAGTATGAAAAAGTGTACAAAAAAACTTTAAGAGTTTTACATGTATTTGCTTAAGCAATCGAAATATAATCAATAAATTTAAAAGGTTTTAAATTTCCATTTCAATATCTTTAATACAACAGACATTAGGGGAAATTTCGGTATAAAACTGACAAAAGAAAAACTTAACCAAAAAAGATATATAATCTTTTGTATCCTAAAAAATAAAAACACTTACATTATATTGTTTTTTCATATGAATAAATTATTAGGCAAAAAGTAGAACAAATAATCGAGAATATGTATTTGTTTCATTTATTTGGGACATTAGATATTCCGAAAAAACTGGTAACAAAGAAAGCTTGATAGACAGACTAAAACAAACAATGGATATTGTATTGGGGGCAAAACAATAGATATTTGATCAATTCAAGACTAAAAGCTTATTTATAAGGTATTTGTTTTTATAACAAAACTAAAATATTCCATTACTTCTTTTTATTTCTGAAGGACTGTTTTTTTTTATTTGTCTTTTTAGAAAACAAAACATACCGCAACTAATTTTAACATAAATTTTCCATTTTTTCCTTCTCTTGCAGTTAACAAACCAGGATTTGGAAACAAAAAGTAAATTTATTTTATTTACCTAAAAAACATTACCAAGTTACGATTGATGGGTTTAAAGGTTTAAAATAACAGAAAAAATGACAACAACTTAGACAGAAAAAAAGAGAAAAGCAAAATAAAATATATTACGGTCAAATTTAAGACTCTTAATAAGTGCATAAATTTAACAAATAAAAAGTAATATAAACTAAAATCTTTTAGTATCAAAAAGCAAAAAAAAAAAAACAAATCAGAAAGCAATTTAAACGATTTAACTGCGGAAATTTGTAAACGAAACCAATAAACCTGTCGTTTTAAATAAAATAAAACATGTTTCATTCAGTGATTAAAATTACTAATATATTAGTAACCAAAATGCATATTTTCTCCTATGCATACGTATGTAATATTAAAATATAAATATATTTTATGAATATAATATATTTAATTGCTCCCATTCGAAATATTTCTAGTATTTTTGCTAAAAATATTTACCAATACAAACTATTGCATATTACAGCTTACAGACAAATATAAAATGTTTTCACATACAATATATTACGCAGCAACTCGCTAACATATTTATAATACCCACATATATTTCATATGGCTTGCCTATAATATTAAAATATTTTCCTACACAAATTATTCGAAGTCAACAATATTGAAGCCATGCAAGCAGTAATATACGAACATGAAATGTACGCAAGCAGAGCATATATGTGCCGACGAAAACACGAAACAAAACGATAGTCGCGACTATCAGGTTACAATATTTTTACTATCAAACTTAAATATTATTTACTATAGGAAATGACTTATGGTCTAAAATTTAACATTTCATGTTGAACTTGAAAAATTATAAAATGTGAAAAATGTATGCAAGATATAACCAAATTTTATTTAGAAAATAATTGAAAACGTTTATATCTATGTATGTTTTATGTATATTATGGGAAAAATGTATGCATAAAATAACCAAATTTTTATTAGAAAATTTTTGAATTGAATTATTGAATGTATGTATTTATTAAATTTATGTTTAATTTTTATGTGGAGTATTAAAATGTATGTATTTGTATTGATTGTAATATAATTAGAAAAAAATTATATAAATACTTAGAGGATCATATGAATGTAAAAATGTATTCAAATATGCAACACCATTTATATCTGGTTTTGTATATACATATGTATGTATGTAAGTATGTGTGAAACAATAACAAAAAACACATTCGTCATAAAAATGACCTGTAACAGCACTTTTCTTTCCTACTTTTCACGCACATTCCATAACGGTGGATTACGATAGGTCATTTTTTCCCTGAATTGGTGGAGGGAAGAAGATATGTACGTAGTAGAAATTCTCTTTCCTACTTTATCATTTTACGCACATTCCTTAACGATGGTTTACGCAAGATCCTTTTTTTTTGCTTTACTTGAATTTGTGGTGGGGAGAAGAGGAAAGAAATATCATTATTATTTAGTCTCTCTCTTGCAAATTCAAAAGGTTGGCAATGGCATATGCAAATTTATTAACACCTACAGTGTCTCACATAAGTATTCGAATTTGGTTGTACTTTGAAAAGAAACATAATTTAATAATATTTTTTGTGTGTGAAATGAATAATTAAATTTGTTATATTGTCTAGAGAGTCCTAAGGTATAATATCACACTCTTTAAAATTTGGAAAAATTACATTTACCTCAATTGATTTAACTTTTTTAAAAAAAGTCCATAAAATTGCCTCACAAAAGTATTCGAATTTTTCCTGTATTTCATATGTGACCATATTATACGAAACACAAAAATTATAATCGAGTGGTTTCTTGCTTAAAATTGTATTAAGGGGTTACTATCAACCGAAATTATATATTTTGGGTCCATTTGTTCCACAATTTTGGAGCATTTGTACCATCTTTTCATGTAATATCATTAAAATGGCGATTTTTAACCATATTTGCAATTTTTTTTTCTTTTTTTTGCAGAAATAAAACCAAACTTTAATATTGGAATTTAATAGACCCCTTGAGGTATCTAAAAATAATAATTTTTGTTATAAGGATCTGTACTTAAAAGTTCCAAGATGTATTTTTGGTATCGTTCTTCTGTTTCTAATTGAATTGTATGGATCTTAAGTCCCTTTTCGTACCACTAGAGTCGATATTTTCCGACAAAGTTGGCTAGTATACATTCATGTACATATTAGCACTAATATATTTAAAATTTTCAATACATTATATCGGTATACAATTCCAAAACATGCCTTTACAAAACGTCATCCTATACAGTAGATTTCAGTTTTTACTATTCGTAACTTTCACGCTTATGTTGCCCATTACAATAACACTGTAAGTCCAAAATTTTGGGTTTATTTTAATCATAGTAATCAATATTTAAACAGGTATCGATATTTTTGAGTTAGACCATAATTATATAGTGGCATGCAGCCTGGAGGTCATTGGTGCATAAAAATAATGGTACTACCATATTGAATGGTGTTTCTTCGAGGCATGTTTTGGAGTTGTACACTTCCACAATACATTGAAAACTTAAAATATATAAATGCTGATATCTAAAAGAATATATACAAGAAAACTTTCCCGAAAATTTTTGACCCTAGTATTATGAAAATGGACTTAAGTTCCAATATATTGAATTAGCGACAGAATAATGATATCAATAATATATCTTGGATCGTTCAAATACAGATTATTGTAACAAAAAATACTATTTTTAGATACTCCAAGGGTTCTATTAAATCCCAATATCAAATTTTGGTTTTATCTCTGGAAAAAAGAGAAAATACTACAAATATTGCAAAAAAATCGCCATTTTAATGATATTACATAAAAAGAGGATACAAATCCCCAAAAATTTTGGACCAAATGGGCCAAAAATATATCATTTCGGTTGATAGTAACCCTTTAAAACAATTTAAAGCATAAAAACCATTCGATTCTAAAATTTGTGTTTCGTATAATATGATCAAATATGAAATACAGGAAAAATTCGTATACTTTTGTGAGGCAATTTTATGGACTTTTTTAAAAAAAAAGCTAATTTAATTTATGTAAATGTAAATTTTTCAAGTTTTAAAAAGCGTGATATCGAACCTAAGGAATGTCTTGACAATATAACAAATTAATTTATTTTTTTGCACACAAAATATATTATTAAATTTGGTTTCTTTTCGTAGTTCACCTAAATTCGAATACTTATGAGAGACACTGTATATATTTTTTTCTTCGCGCCTGTTCATTCATTATTGTAAGATAATTGAGTGTATGTAATAATAATTTATAGAAATGTGACACATGCATATGAAAAACATACTTGTATATGTATGTAATACACTCATACATTTTTGTTGTTTTAACCTTTCACAATGTAAAATTACAAAAACAACTTTTTATGTCCCCTCTTAATTTTTTGCCATCCTGTTACAAATTTCTAAAATACCTATAATTTCCTTCATTATTGATCATTTCATAGACACTACTAATGCATTACTACCTGTTTACAAACTTATTGTCATCCTGTTACAAACAATATGTTTAAATATAGCCTGTAAAAACAATTTTTTACATATATACATATTTGAATATATTTTTACATTCATATGATCCTCTAAGTATTTATATAATTTTTTTCTAATTATATTACAATCAATACAAATACATACATTTTAATACTCCACATAAAAATTAAACACAAATTTAATAAATACATACATTCAATAATTCAATTCAAAAATTTTCTAATTAAAATTTGGTTATTTCATGCATACATTTTTCCCATAATATACATAAAACATACATAGATATAAACGTTTTCAATTATTTTCTAAATAAAATTTGGTTATATCTTGCATACATTTTTCACATTTTATAATTTTTCAAGTTCAACATGAAATGTTAAATTTTAGACCATAAGTCATTTCCTATAGTAAATAATATTTAAGTTTGATAGTAAAAATATTGTAACCTGATAGTCGCGACTATCGTTTTGTTTCGTGTTTTCGTCGGCACATATATGCTCTGCTTGCGTACATTTCATGTTCGTATATTACTGCTCGCATGGCTTCAATATTGTTGACTGCGAATAATTTGTGTAGGAAAATATTTTAATATTATAGGCAAGCCATATGAAATATATGTGGGTATTATAAATATGTTAGCGAGTTGCTGCGTAATATATTGTAAGTGAAAACATTTTATATTTGTCTGTAAGCTGTAATATGCAATAGTTTGTATGGGTAAATATTTTTAGCAAAAATACTAGAAATATTTTGAACAGAACCATTTTTTAAATATGCATATTTTTAAATATGAGGTAAATGCATATTTATTGCAAAGTCAAAAATAAAAATATAAAAGCATCTACTAATATTTAAACTCTGGTTTCATTCATAGAAAAAACAAACATCACGCCAACAATATTTCGTAAGAAAACGGAAAAAAACAAATTGTCTACTTTTGACCCTCGTACAAAAATAGTTAAACTCAAATAGTGGGCAAAACAAATAAGAACTATAGTAGAAAACAATGTGACTAAAATAAATAAAAGTTGTGTCAACTTAATCACTGCATACACAAACAATAAAAACAACAATATATTCATTTACATTTAAGCACACACACGCACATCCTTTCATATTATTCCTTTTATAAGTATTCCTGCCATACTCAGCAGGAGGACAATTACATAAAAAATGCCAATTAACCAAGAATTTCAGAACGCTGCTAATTTGTTATTTTTAAAATTTTAAAATTCTATAGAAATTTTTACATAATTATCAACATACAAGAAATTTTTGATGAATACTATTTTAATAGGGAACTTACATTTAAAAATTTGCAGTAAATCTATCTATATTTAGGACATTGTTTCTTAGAAATTTAAAGTAAAATTATTAACACGCTTTACAAAGAATGTTTAATATATTCCCTCTTTATGAAACAGTTTCGATAAATCGCCACCTATCGATTTTTATCTTTAGAAAATTTGTCCAAAAATGTCCTTTGTAATACAAATTAGTTGTATTTCAGGTTTTGTTCAGTTCTAATTCAGTTCTAGTTCAGTTATAGTTCAGTTCTAGTTCCGTTCTAGTTCAGTTCTAGTTCAGTTCTAGTTCAGTTCTAGTTCAGTTCTAGTTCAGTTCTAGTAGTTCTAGTTCTAGTTCAGTTCTAGTTCAGTTCTAGTTCAGTTCTAGTTCAGTTCTAGTTCAGTTCTAGTTCAGTTCTAGTTCAGTTCTAGTTCAGTTCTAGTTCAGTTTTCTAGTTCAGTTCTAGTTCAGTTCTAGTTCAGTTCTAGTTCAGTTCTAGTTCAGTTCTAGTTCAGTTCTAGTTCAGTTCTAGTTCAGTTCTAGTTCAGTTCTAGTTCAGTTCTAGTTCAGTTCTAGTTCAGTTCTAGTTCAGTTCTAGTTCAGTTCTAGTTCAGTTCTAGTTCAGTTCTAGTTCAGTTCTAGTTCAGTTCTAGTTCAGTTCTAGTTCAGTTCTAGTTCAGTTCTAGTTCAGTTCTAGTTCAGTTCTAGTTCAGTTCTAGTTCAGTTCTAGTTCAGTTCTAGTTCAGTTCTAGTTCAGTTCTAGTTCAGTTCTAGTTCAGTTCTAGTTCAGTTCTAGTTCAGTTTTAGTTCAGTTCTAGTTCAGGTCTAGTTCAGTTCAGTTCAGTTCTAGTTCAGTTCTAGTTCAGTTCCAGTTCAGTTCCAGTTCAGTTTTAGTTCAGTTCTAGTTCAGTTCTAGTTCAGTTCTAGTTCAGTTCTAGTTCAGTTCTAGTTCAGTTCTAGTTCAGTTCTAGTTCAGTTCTAGTTCAGTTCTAGTTCAGTTCTAGTTCAGTTCTAGTTCAGTTCTAGTTCAGTTCTAGTTCAGTTCTAGTTCAGTTCTAGTTCAGTTCTAGTTCAATTCTAGTTCAGTTCTAGTTCAGTTCTAGTTCAGTTCTAGTTCAGTTCTAGTTCAGTTCTAGTTCAGTTCTAGTTCAGTTCTAGTTCAGTTCTAGTTCAGTTCTAGTTCAGTTCTAGTTCAGTTCTAGTTCAGTTCTAGTTCAGTTCTAGTTCAGTTCTAGTTCAGTTCTAGTTCAGTTCTAGTTCAGTTCTAGTTCAGTTCTAGTTCAGTTCTAGTTCAGTTCTAGTTCAGTTCTAGTTCAGTTCTAGTTCAGTTCTAGTTCAGTTCTAGTTCAGTTCTAGTTCAGTTCTAGTTCAGTTCTAGTTCAGTTCTAGTTCAGTTCTAGTTCAGTTCTAGTTCAGTTCTAGTTCAGTTCTAGTTTAGTTCTAGTTCAGTTCTAGTTCTAGTTCAGTTCTAGTTCAGTTCTAGTTCTAGTTCAGTTCTAGTTCAGTTCTAGTTCAGTTCTAGTTCAGCAACAAATATAATGCAAAATGAACTAAATATTGCTACAAGATGGTGTCATGACAACGGATTAATTATCAATGCAAATAAAACCAAGATCATGCACATTAAACCACGTCACATTAGATACCAGAAAATACAAATAAAATTTCATGATATGTACTGTATACACAATCAAACTCCCAATGATATCGATCAGTGCTCATCTCAAATTGAATTAGTTAATACATTCAAATACCTAGGCGTAATTATAGATCATAATTTCAAATGGCGTGAACATATAGAAGATATTCAAAAGAAATTAAGAAAATCTGCAGTAATGTTATATCACCTAAGTAATTCTGCAACTTATAGTGTATTGCGACAAGCCTATTTTTCATTGGCGGAATCGTATATCAGACATGGTATCACAGCTTGGGGAAGCTCATCGTATTGCAGTATGCTCCAAAACACACAAAACAGAGTTCTCAAAATACTTCGGGATAACTTGCATAAATCTAATAATTCGCCTTACAACATCAACATAAACAACAATATCACGTCTAACAACTGCACAGACAACAACTCCAGGATGAACAACAATCATCCTTTATCAACTTTAAACCACAACATTACTGGATCAGGCAACGTAACAAGTTTAATCAATAATACGAACTCAACAACTTCTCCAACACAAACAACACTAACAACATGTTTAACATTCCCAACATCAATAACCATACAAATTCTAATATCTCAGTCAACAACGCCAGCGGCAGCGGCATTGCGCGTATAAACAACAGCACTATCAGAAATAATAACAATGGCACAAACAACATTAATGAAAATTACAACATCAGCCCAAACAACAACTACAACATCTTAAGTAGTAACACAAACACAACTAGAAACATCAACTCAAGCAACAATAATACCAGATCAAACATCAACATTACCAGCCTAAACAACAATACTATCACACACATTAACAACAGCAACACAATATTCTTAATGTTAGAAGTATTTATAAAACAACACTTATAAATAACTTCCATAATGAAAACAGATATCTGAAGAAAATTAGTCACAAGTACAACACTAGACTTCGTACGGAAGGAAGATTCACAATAACTAAGTTTAAAAACAATTATGGAAAAGCAAAACTTGATGTCCAACTGCCAAAAATTCTCAACAACATACCAACCAATATATTAGATATAAACTATAAAACTAAAAAAAAGAATGAAATTAAAAAATTTTACCTAAGTTCGCAATAAGAATATTTAAATGTTACGAATCTATAATCTTTGACCTACAGAAAAGCCTGTTAATGGCTTCGTGGGTCCTTTATTTAATTTAATTGTAGTTGTAATACGAAAAATTAATGAATAAATAAATAATAAATAAAATAAATAGTTCTAGTTCAGTTCTAGTCCAGTTCTAGTTCAGTTCTAGTTCAGTTCTAGTCCAGTTCTAGTTCAGTTCTAGTTCAGTTCTAGTTCAGTTCTAGTCCAGTTCTAGTTCAGTTCTAGTTCAGTTCTAGTTCAGTTCTAGTTCAGTTCTAGTTCAGTTCTAGTTCAGTTCTAGTTCAGTTCTAGTTCAGTTCTAGTTCAGTTCTAGTTCAGTTCTAGTTCAGTTCTAGTTCAGTTCTAGTTCAGTTCTAGTTCAGTTCTAGTTCAGTTCTAGTTCAGTTCTAGTTCAGTTCTAGTTTAGTTCTAGTTCAGTTCTAGTTCAGTTCTAGTTCAGTTCTAGTTCAGTTCTAGTTCAGTCTAGTTCAGTTCTAGTTCAGTTCTAGTTCAGTTCTAGTTCAGTTCAAGTTCAGTTCTAGTTCAGTTCTAGTTCAGTTCTAGTTCAGTTCTAGTTCAGTTCTAGTTCAGTTCTAGTTCAGTTCTAGTTCAGTTCAAGTTCAGTTCTAGTTCAGTTCTAGTTCAGTTCTAGTTCAGTTCTAGTTCAGTTCTAGTTCAGTTCTAGTTCTGTTCTAGTTCTGTTCTAGTTCTGTTCTAGTTCTGTTTTAGTTCTGTTCTAGTTCTGTTCTAGTTCTGTTCTAGTTCTGTTCTAGTTCTGTTCTGGTTCTGTTCTAGTTCTGTTCTAGTTCTGTTCTAGTTCTGTTCTAGTTCTGTTCTAGTTCTGTTCTAGTTCTGTTCTAGTTCTGTTCTAGTTCTGTTCTAGTTCTAGTTCTGTTCTAGTTCAATTACTACAGAAAAAATTTATTGAAAATAGAAACAATATTAGAATAACGTGGCAACTTATAAATGAAATAAATGGCAGAAAAATTGCAAATTTAGATGAAACTATAACACAGAATTTTAAAAATGAAAATCTTACTAACATTTTAACCAATTTTGCCGTAAATTTAAAATATAACGTACAAAATATTATACATACCTGTAACAAAAAAACTTTAATATATACTGAACAAACAATTAGTAATTCAATTTACGTCGAAAGTACGACTGAATTAGAAATATATAATATATTGAAATCGCTAAATGGAAATAAAAGTGTAGGTATAGATGGGATTAGACCCCGCGATCTTAAAAACAATGCATTATGCCTAACACCAATACTAACTACTATAATTAACAAGATTTTAAACCAGTCTATCGTTCCTGAATTATTGAAAACATCAATAGTACGTCCAATTTACAAAAGTGGTACTAAAAACGACTATAACAATTATAGGCCTATATCGATTCTACCGGTTACTGAAAAGATCATGGAAGAAGTGATGGTAAGACGATTGTCGAATTTCATTGATCGATATAAAATAATCAATGAAAACCAATATGGTTTCCAAAAAAATAAAAGTATAAACAAATTGCTCGGCAACTTTGCAAATCACATTAATACTTGTCTGAGTGAAAATCTCTATTGCCTTGCGTTATTTGTGGACTTCAGTAAAGCCTTTGATACTCTAAATCAGTGATTAAAATTACTAATATATTAGTAACCAAAATGCATATTTTCTCCTATGCATACGTATGTAATATTAAAATATTAATATATTTTATGAATATAATATATTTAATTGTTCCCATTCGAAATATTTCTAGTATTTTTGCTAAAAATATTTACCCATACAAACTATTGCATATTACAGCTTACAGACAAATATAAAATGTTTTTCACTTACAATACATTACGCAGCAACTCGCTAACATATTTATAATACCCACATATATTTCATATGGCTTGCCTATAATATTAAAATATTTTCCTACACAAATTATTCGCAGTCAACAATATTGAAGCCATGCAAGCAGTAATATACGAACATGAAATGTACGCAAGCAGAGCATATATGTGCCGACGAAAACACGAAACAAAACGATAGTCGCGACTATCAGGTTACAATATTTTTACTATCAAACTTAAATATTATTTACTATAGGAAATGACTTATGGTCTAAAATTTAACATTTCATGTTGAACTTGAAAAATTATAAAATGTGAAAAATGTATGCAAGATATAACCAAATTTTATTTAGAAAATAATTGAAAACGTTTATATCTATGTATGTTTTATGTATATTATGGGAAAAATGTATGCATGAAATAACCAAATTTTAATTAGAAAATTTTTGAATTGAATTATTGAATGTATGTATTTATTAAATTTATGTTTAATTTTTATGTGGAGTATTAAAATGTATGTATTTGTATTGATTGTAATATAATTAGAAAAAAATTATATAAATACTTAGAGGATCATATGAATGTAAAAATATATTCAAATATGTATATATGTAAAAAATTGTTTTTACAGGCTATATTTAAATATATTGTTTGTAACAGGATGATATGAAATAAATTCAATATAAAGCAAGAAACACTAACAATAAGTTTGTAAACAGGTAGTAATGCATTAGTAGTGTCTATGAAATGATCAATAATGAAGGAAATTATAGGTATTTTAGAAATTTGTAACAGGATGGCAAAAAATTAAGAGGGGACATAAAAACATAAAAAGTTGTTTTTATAATTTTACATTGTGAAAGGTTAAAACAACAAAAATGTATGAGTGTCATACATTTACATAAATACATACATACATACATACATACATACATACATACATACATACATACATACATACATACATACATACATACATACATACATACATACATACATACATACATACATACATACATACATACATACATACATACATACATACATACATACATACATACATACATACATACATACATACATACATACATACATACATACATACATACATACATACATACATACATACATACATACATACATACATACATACATACATACATACATACATACATACATACATACATACATACATACATACATACATACATACATACATACATACATACATTACGATAGGTCATTTTTTGCTTTACCTTTGAATTGGTGGAGGGAAGAAGATATGTACGTGTGATGCAAAAATACATTCGTCATAAAAATGACCTGTAGTAGAACATCTGTTTCCTACTTTATCATTTTACGCACATTCCTTAACGATGGTTTACGCAAGATCCTTTTTTTGCTTTACTTGAATTTTTGGTGGGGAGAAGAAGAAAGAAATATCATTATTATTTAGTCTCTCTCATGCAAATTCAAAAGGTTGGCAATGGCATATGCAAATTTATTAACACCTATATATTTTTTTCTTCGCGCCTGTTCATTCATTATTGTAAGATAATTGAGTGTATGTAATAATAATTTATAGAAATGTGACACATGCATATGAAAAACATACTTGTATGTATATGTATGTAATACACTCATACTTTTTTGTTGTTTTAACCTTTCACAATGTAAAATTACAAAAACAACTTTTTATGTTTTTATGTCCCCTCTTAATTTTTTGCCATCCTGTTACAAATTTCTAAAATACCTATAATTTCCTTCATTATTGATCATTTCATAGACACTACTAATGCATTACTACCTGTTTACAAACTTATTGTTAGTGTTTCATGCTTTATATTGAATTTATTTCATATCATCCTGTTACAAACAATATATTTAAATATAGCCTGTAAAAACAATTTTTTACATATATACATATTTGAATATATTTTTACATTCATATGATCCTCTAAGTATTTATATAATTTTTTTCTAATTATATTACAATCAATACAAATACATACATTTTAATACTCCACATAAAAATTAAACATAAATTTAATAAATACATACATTCAATAATTCAATTCAAAAATTTTCTAATTAAAATTTGGTTATTTCATGCATACATTTTTCCCATAATATACATAAAACATACATAGATATAAACGTTTTCAATTATTTTCTAAATAAAATTTGGTTATATCTTGCATACATTTTTCACATTTTATAATTTTTCAAGTTCAACATGAAATGTTAAATTTTAGACCATAAGTCATTTCCTATAGTAAATAATATTTAAGTTTGATAGTAAAAATATTGTAACCTGATAGTCGCGACTATCGTTTTGTTTCGTGTTTTCGTCGGCACATATATGCTCTGCTTGCGTACATTTCATGTTCGTATATTACTGCTTGCATGGCTTCAATATTGTTGACTGCGAATAATTTGTGTAGGAAAATATTTTAATATTATAGGCAAGCCATATGAAATATATGTGGGTATTATAAATATGTTAGCGAGTTGCTGCGTAATATATTGTAAGTGAAAACATTTTATATTTGTCTGTAAGCTGTAATATGCAATAGTTTGTATGGGTAAATATTTTTAGCAAAAATACTAGAAATATTTTGAACAGAACCATTTTTTAAATATGCATTTTTTTAAATATGAGGTAAATGCATATCTATTGCAAAGTCAAAAATAAAAATATAAAAGCATTTACTAATATTTAAACTCTGCTCTAAATCATAACAAACTTTTGGCAACATTAGAAAGAATCGGAATACGAGGCAACTGTCTTAACTTCTTTAAAGCATATTTAACTCATCGAAGTTTTAGAGTCAAAATTGGTGCAAATTTGAGTAATGAATCAGAAATAACTCATGGCGTTCCCCAAGGTTCCAAATTAGGTCCGATATTATATCTTATATACGCCAATGATTTAATAGGAATATTGAAAAACAGCTGTACATTTGCTTATGCAGATGATACTGCTATTATTGTCTCAAACAAAGATCTTAACGAAGCAACATCAATAATGCAAAGTGAACTGAATATCGCCTCTAAATGGTGTCACGATAATGGTTTAATCATAAACGCTAACAAAACCAAGATCATGCACATAAAACCACGACACTTTAGATATGCCAGAATAAATCTAAAATTTCACGATATTAATTGCATACATAATAAAATTTCCAGTTCCAATGATCAATGCACAACACAAATAGAACTCGTAGACACATACAAATATCTAGGCGTATTTATAGATCAAAACTTCAAATGGCGTACACACATAGATGAAATTATGAGAAAATTACGGACATCTTCTATAATGCTTTACCATCTCAGCAACTCAGCAACATGTAATGTACTGAGACAAGCTTATTTCTCATTGTCTGAGTCATATATAAGACACGGCATCACTGCATGGGAAAGTTCTTCATATTGTAACACACTCCAAAAAACACAAAACAGAGTACTTAAAATTCTCTGGGAAAATTTCAATAAATCTAAAAAATCTCAATATGCGAATCTTCATACCTCTTGCACAAATATCAACAACAGTGAAAATATCAATATTGAAACTAATATCAATACCAACACCAACACAAGCAATTACATAAGCCCCAACAACAACAACGTTTTATACATCGACAACAGAAGAAATAACAACAATATAAACAACAACACCAGCACAAACATCATTACAAATTTTAACGTGAATATCAATCTAAACAACAGCAACAACAACACCAGTTATATAAACAACAA